>NC_054483.1:116809305-116896805 GCF_017639515.1 Carcharodon carcharias | reverse complement strand
ACAATAGCCTTTCTTCTACCCATCCTGTCTTTTCCCCTTAATATCTTGAAAACCTTGATCAAATCTCACTTTAACCTTATATATTCCAGAGAACACAACATTAGTTTATGCAGTTTATCTTTGTCATTTAACCCTTGGTGTCCAGATATCATCCTGGTGAACCTATGCTGCACTCCCTTCAAAGCCAATAAGGTATGATGCCCAGAACTGCTCACCGTACTCCGGGAGCAGAATCCTATGGCACCCCGCTGGCTGGTTTGCAGGAAGGGGAGCCCATAAAGTTCCCCCGGTGGCCAACTTGGCACCGCCCCTGTCCTGTCCGAAATTTTACTTGGGCAACATGACCGCGTTTTCCCCATTGCGGCCATCAATTTTGAAGATGACAGGAGGAGTTCAGAGGTGAGAGGAAGCCTGGCAGGTTGCCCTGCTCATACCATGGGTGGGAAAGTAGGGGTGTGGTGGGGGGGCGGGGGGGGGGGGGGTCTCCCTAAAGGGCCACCTTTCCACATCGGGCAGCCACTCCCCAAGATCCACCCCTGCAGGTGTTCCCTCCACCCCTGTGGCCTTTTCATCAAGATCCCCACACCCCTCTCCTCATCTCCCCCGCCCCCACTCCCCACTCTCCCCCCCGGCCCCCCCACACTTACTTGGTGCTGGACTCCAGGGTTTAGAATCTGGGGACCGCTTGTAGTTCCTGTCCTGGCCACTGCGGCCACTGGCGCTGCTGGAACAACAGAGCTGCCGGCCGATCATATTGACTACCAGCTCTCTGGTGCAGGACTTCTGCCTGAGTGAGGGGCAGAAGTCTCGCCTCCGACCTTTGAACACTCCTCGGAGCATTAAATGGCCGTGATTGGCCCTTCAAGTGGCGTAGTAGAACACCCTGAAAATCCTGCCCCAGATATAATCTAACTGGGGCTTTGTTTGGCTGTAGCATAACTTACACCTGCTTGTATTCTAATCATCCAGATATAAAGGCCAGTATTCCAGAGGCCTTAAAGATTAGTTTCTGTATCTGTTCATGACATTTTCATGGTCTATTTACATGAATCCCCAAATCCCTTTCAACCTCCTCTGTTTCTAGCTTTTCACCATTTAGAAAGTGCCCCGTCCTATCCTTTTCAGGTCCAAAGTGGGTGATCTTGCATTAGCTTACATTGAAATCCACTTGTTTAATCTGTTAATATTTATTTGTAATTTTACGCTACCATTTACACTGCTTGCAATGCCAACTATCTTTGTGTCATCAGCAAACTTGGACATGTGGCTTTTTATTCTATCAACTAAGTCGTTGATAAATACAGTGAATAATTGAAGCTCTATCGCAGATCCCTGCAGAATACCAAAGAGTAGGTCATGCCTGAGAAACCTGGCTCAAGTGTTTTGAAGAGATGACTCCTTCTTCTTCTTCGGCACTTCCTTGGGATCCTCCTGTCAACAGGATACCTCCTGTTAATTAGAGTAAGTGCACATTACTCTACTCTGTCTTTTACTCACCCAATTTTGCTAATAATTTGTCCTCAATTCGATGAGCTTCAAATTTAGCTAACAGTATCCTATGAGGGACATTATGGAAGGCCATGTGAATAACATCCATAGGCAGTCCCCTGTCCACTATTTCAGTCACCCTCAATCCCGAGGGACTGCCTTAGCACAAGATGGGACACTTGAGCCAGGTTTCTCAGGCATGACCTACTCTTTGCGAATAACTCTCTCTGATCAGCTGAAAATTTTCAAGCTGTTCAGTCACTCCATCCTTCATTACAGGCTATAGCCATTTCCCAATTACAGATGTTAGGCTAACTGATCGATATTTCCGTGGTCTCCCTGTCTCAGTCTCACCTTACTTAAATAGTAGAGTGAATCTACCACTCTAAAGGAACACTTTTCAAAGTGAGAGAACTTTGGAAGATTATAGTTAGGTCATCTGCAATGTCCTCACCTACTTCCCTTAAAACACTGGAATGGAAATCATTTGATCCTGGGATTTATCATTCGTTAGCGCCATTATTTTCATTGTTGTTGTTGTTTTGCTTACATTCATTTCAGTGAATCCTTGTCCCTGACTCAATCCTTAGGATGTCCATCATACTGTGAATCCTGATGTAGTAATTAATGAACATGTCCACATTTCCTTATTTTCATTGACTGTTACCATCGCCGTTCAAGGGATCTTATTTGTTCCTGCTCACCCCCTTTCCCTAATAAAATTGTACAGGTCAAAGAAACCCTGCTCTATAAATACATCTATCCTCAGATTTTGTTCAGTCATTATCTTGAGGCCTGAAGTTAAGTCCTAACACTGGCTCACAGCGGAGGTTTAATGGGGGAGGGGTGGATAGGAAAATGATGCAGAATTTGAATATAAAATAAACTAATTCCTAAAAAAATAAGCTATGTTTTTCTTTTGCACGTGCACACATGTCTGTGTGTGTGTGTGTGTGTGTGTGTGTGTGTGTGTGTGTTGTGTGGAATTCATTGTTATCTTACTTCATTTACCTAAATTCTGTGTGTCATGGTCATCATCAATGAATTCCTCTGGGCTGGTTAATTCACTTTGGGTGATGTTGGGGATGCCCTCAATTTGGCTGACTGGACTTATCATCTCTTGTTCCTTTTCATTGGGCATCTGAGCATAAACGTTAATCCCTGGTATCTTCCTGTGTAAAATGACAGACAGCCAATTAAAAAAAAAACACCGGAAGAAGTTTTGTTTCAGAGTCTAGATATGCAGGTGTTAGCCTGTTTTTTATAGATGTGTTAGCTTGTTAGTGAGGAAGTTGCAGAATGCCCCTATAAAATGCTCTTCCAGTTAGGATTATTTTGGGAGTGCAGATGAGCGGCATGTCAAGGCAGCTTTGAGTATAGATTAGTGCTCATAGAGTAATGCTAGATTACCTACCTTGACTATGGTCATCTTCATTAATAGAATGATGTTTAACCTCCACTTAAGGGACTTCTGTTGTCACATAGCCAAAGATAACCTAGGGACAGTGTCCTTTTATCCATAGTTGAGTCAAGTGACTTTAACAGATATAAGGCTTCACTTTTGCCAGATGAGCTGATTTCCAAGTAATGGGGGCAACACTGAGCCATACACAGTAAACATTAAACAGCTTCAAGGGTAAGTAATGTCGGAAAGAGAAAATGGGGTTAGTTGGTAGTGAGCTTTGTATGTAAGGGAAATGGTTCATTGTGCTCAATTTTGGTCACCACGCTTTAGGAAGGATATCAAGATCCTGTAGAGGGCGCTGAGAAAATTAACTAGAATGACAGCAGGGAAGAACTTCAGTTATTTGGAGAGACTGGAGAAGCTGGGCTGCTGTCCTTAGAGCAGAGAAGGTTAAGAGGAGGTTTGATAGAGACTTTCGAAATCACGAATGGTTCTGATGGAGTAAACGAGGAGAATCGGTTTCCAGTGGCAAAGGGGCTGGTGACCAGAGGACACCGATATCAGGTGATTGGCACAAGAACCAAGGGGGCGACATAAGGAATCATTCTTTTACACGGTGAGTTGTTGTGATCTGTATGCACTGCCTGAAGGAATGGTAGAAGTGAATTCAATAGTAACATTTAAAAGGAAATTGGATAAATGCTTGCAGGGAAAAAAAAGTACAGGACTATGGAGGAAAAGAAGGGGAGTGAGATTATTTGGATAGCTCTACCAAGGAGCCAGCACAGGCATGATGGGCCGGATGGCTTTCTTCTCTGCTGTAACATTCTATGAATCTGTGATTCATTTAAAGGATGAGAAAAGCTGCAATTGAGATGGTATACAAGCATCGTTCCTCATTTGGTCAACTTCACATACAAGTAGGTGTATACCAGAGCTGGACAAAAACTGGCAATCAGCATTAAAGGACCAAGATCTTCAGGTCAGATTGGAGGATACCAATGCCAAACAGCTAAGCTGTCGAACTGAGCCAATAGCAAAAGCATTCAGCTTGCTACGGTTAACTATCCTGTAGAAAGCCACAAGAGGGTCTTCTACATATTGGCCCGAGATATAAATGGATCGAGTCCTCATGTTTTCCTGGTAAAGCTTTTGTGAGGCCAGAGTTAGGTTAGACATCAGGAGGTGATTCTTTTCCCAAAGGATTGTGGACCTCTGGAGTAGGTTGCCAGCTCAGGTAGTGAATATTGATTTGGTGAGTTCCTTCAACTGAGAGCTGGACATGTTTCTGGCTGGGACAGAGGTCACCATATACAAGAGGCAGCGACTGTACCACATCCATCAAGTCTAGAGTGTTCTCTTGGACTAATTTCCACCATCTAAGGGTAATTGGCCAGATTGGACTTACCCAACTTTTTGTGGACAGGGCATAACCGGCCAGCTTTCCACTTTGTCAGGTAGATACCAGTGTTGTAGCTGTACGACCAGGGATACAGCTAGTTCTGAAGCATGAGCCTTCAGCACTACAGTCAATAAAGAGAGGAATTTTCATATTTAATTTCCCTAATTGGCCTGGATTCAAAAGGTTCTAACATTAATTTGTACAGAAATAAATGTGGATCTCAAGGGAAATCAGGGATTTCCATCGGGATTTCTTGCATGGATATAAATGGCAGGAGCACCAATCTGTAACAAACCAGCAACAAGCAGCAGATTGAAAGCATTTACAACAGCGTTCCCAGTCTGTTACCTCATGGCCCAGCATATCCCTCACTTTATTTTTTACATCAATGTAAGGGACCAACCCTGGTTCCATAAGGAGTGCAGGAGGGCTTGCCAGGAGCAGCGCCAGGCATACCTAAAAACGAGGTGTCAACCTGGTGAAGCTACAACATGCTAAACAGTGGAAGCAGCATGTTAGAGTCAGAACTAAGTGATCCCACAACCAACGGATAAGATCAAAACTCTGCAGTCCTGCCACATCTAGTTGTGAGTGATGGGAGGCAAACAAAGAGCTAACAGGAGGCGGAGACTCTACCAACGTGCCCATCCTAAATGATAACCCAGCATGTCAGAGAAAAAGGGAGATGAAAATGTTTGCATCCATTTTCAGCCAAGTGCTGAGTCGATGATCCATCTTGGCTTTCTCCTGAGGTCCCCAGCATCGTAGATGCCAGTCTTCAGCCAATTGGATTTACTCCATATGATACTAAGAAACAGCTAAAGTCACTGGACACTGCAAAGGCCATGGGTCCCAATGACTGTCTGTGGTGCTGAAGGCTCATGCTCCAGAACTAGCTGTACCTCTGGTCAAACAGCTACCACACTGCTATCTAGCTGAGAAAGTGGAAAACTGGCCAGTTATGCCATGTCCACAAAAAGTTGGGTAAGTCCAATCTGGTCAATTACCACCCCATCAGTCTATTCTCTATATCAGCAAAGTGATGCCAGGTGTCATTGATAGTGGGACCAAGTGACACTTACTCAGCAATAATCTGCTCACTGATGCTCAGCTTGTTCTGTCAGGACCACTCCTGAACACATATGCAGCCTTGGTCAAAACATGGACAAAGAGCTGAATTCCAGAGGCAAGGTGCAAGTGGCTGCCCTTGATATCAAGGCAGCATTTGGCCACCAGGAAGCCTGAGTGAAATGGAAGTCAATGGAAACTGAGGATAAAACTCTCCACTGTTTGGAGTCACACTTAGCACAAAGGAAGATGGTTGTGGTTGTAGAATGGAAGTCATCTTAGCCCAGGAGTTCAGGAGTTCTTCAAGACTTGTCCAATTGACACAACCATCTTCTGCTGCTTCAGCAATGACTTTCCATCCTATATAAGGTCAGAAGTAGAGATGTTCATTGCAGTGTTCAGTACCATTTGCAACCCTTCAGAAAATGAAGTAGTCCATATTCACTTGCAGCAGGACCTGGACAACATTCAGGATTGGGCTGATAAATGACAAGTAACATTTCTGTCATGCAAGTGCCAGGCAATGACCGTTTCCAATGAGAGAGAGTTTAATCATCTACTCTTGACATGCAACAGCATTACTATTGCTAAATTTCCCACTGTAAACATCCTGGGGGTTACCATTGACCAGAAACTGAACTGGACCTGCCAGAATAAATACTGTGTCGACAAGAACAGGTCAGAGGCTGGGTGTTCTGTGGTGAGTAACTCACCTCCTGATCCCCTAAAGTCTGTCCACCCTCTACAAGGCACAAGTCAGAGTGTGATGTAATACGCTCCACTTGCTTAAATGAGCGCAGCTCCAACAACACTCAAAAAGCTTGACATCATACAGGGCAATGGAGCCCATTTTATTCACATCCCACCCACAACCTTATAATAGTCACTCCCTCCATCACTAGTGCATAGTGCCAGCAGTGTGCACCTTCTACAATATGCAACACAACATCTTACCAACTTCTTCAATAGCACCTTCCAAACCTACCACTTGGAAGGACAAGGGTAAGAGACAGATGAGAATGCCACCACCTGCAAGTTTCCTTCCAAGCCACACACCATTTTGATTTGGAACTACATCACCCTTCTTCATTGTCAATGGGTAAAGATCTGGAAACTCCTGACCGAACATAATGGGTGTATGTACACCGCATGGACTGGAGCAGTTCAAGAGTGTGCCTCATCACCACCATCTTAAGGACAATTAAACATAGAAACATAGAAAATAGGAGCAGGACTAGGCCATTTGGCCCTTCGAGCCTGTTCCTTCATCATGATCATGGCTGATCATCCAACTCAATAGCCTGCTCCTGCTTTCTCCCTATATCCTTTGATCCCTTTCACCCCAAGAGCTATATCTAACTCCTTCTTGAAAACATACAATGTTTTGGACTCAACTACGTTCTTTGGTAGTGAAATCCACAGGCTCACCACTCTCTGGGTGAAGAAATTTCTCCTCATCTCAGCCCTAAATGGTCTACCCCATATCCTCAGACTGTGACCTCTGGTTCTGGACTCCCCCACCATCGGGAACATCCTCCCTGCATCTACCCTGTCTAGTCCTGTTAGAATTTTATAGGTTTCTATGAGATCCCCCCTCCTTCTTCTGAACTCCAGTCATATAATCCTAACCAACTCAATCTCTCCTCAAATGTCAGTCCCACCATCCCAGGAATCAGTCGGGTAAACCTTCGCTGCACTCCCTCTATAGCAAGAACATCCTTCTGCAGATATTGGAGATCAAAACTTCACACAATATTCTAGGTGTGGTCTCACCAAGGCCCTATATAATTGCAGCAAGACATCCTTGCTCCTGTACTCGAATCCTCTCGCTATGAAGGCCAACATACCATTTGCCTTCTTTACCCCCTGCAGCACCTGCATGCTTACCTTCAGCGACTGGTGTACAAGGAAACCCAGGTCTCGTTGCACATTCCTCTCTCTTAATTTATAGCCATTCAGATAATAATCTGCCTTCCTGTTTTTGCTACCAAAATGGATAACCTCACATTTATCCACATTATATTGCATCTGCCATGCATTTGCCACTCACTCAGCTTGTCCAAATCACACTGAAGCATCTCTGCATCCTCCTCACAGCTCACCCTCCCACCCAGCTTTGTGTCATCTACAAATTTGGAGATATTACATTTAGTTCCCTCATCTAAATCATTAATATATATTGTGAATAGCTGGGGTCCCAGCACCAGTCCCTGCGATACCCCACTAGTCACTGCCTGCCATTCTAAAAAAGATCCGTTTATTCCTACTCTGTTTCCTGTCTGCCAACTAGTTTTCTATCCATCTCAATACCCTACCCCCAATCCCATGCACTTTAATTTTACACGCTAATCTCTTATGTGGGACTTTGTCGAAAGCCATCTGAAAGTCCAAATAAATAACATCCACTGGCTCCCCCTCATCAACTCTACTAGTTACATCCCCGAAAAATTCCAGTTGATTTGTCAAGCATGATTTCCCTTTCATAAATCCATGCTGACTCTGTCCGATTCTGCCACTGTTCTCCAAGTGCTCAGCTATTAAATCTTTAATAATGGACTCTAGATTCTTCCCCACTACAGACGTCAGGCTGACTGGTCTATAATCCCCTGCTTTCTCTCTACCTCCTTTTGTAAATAATGGGGTTACATTAGCTACCCTCCAATCTGTAGGGACTGTTCCAGAGTCTATAGAATCTCAGAAGATGACCACCAATGCATCTACTATTTCTAGGGCCACGTCCTTAAGTACTCTGGGATGCAGATTACCAGGCCCTGGGGATTTATCGGCCTTCAATCCCAACAATTTCCGCAACACCATTTCCCTACTAATACTGATTTCTTACAGTTCTTCCCTCTCACTAAATCCTCTGTTCCCCAACATTCCTGGTATGTTATTTGTGTTCTCCTTTGTGAAGACAGAACCAAAGTATGTATTTAGTTGGTCAGCCATTTCTTTGATCCCCATTATAAATTCCCCTGTTTCTGACGATAAGGAACCTACATTTGTCTTCACCAATCTTTCTCTCTTCACATACCTATAGAAACTTTTACAGTCAGTTCCCTGTTCCCTGCAAGCTTATTCTCGTACTTTATTTTCCCCTTCTTAATCAATCCCTTGGTCGTCCTTTGCTGAATTCTAAACTGCTCCCAATCCTCAGGTCTGTTGTTTTTTCTGGCCAATTTGTCTGCCTCTTCCTTGGATCTAATACTATCTCTAATTTCCCTTGTAAGCCATGGTTTGGCCACCTTTCCTGTTTTACCTTTTCGCCAGACAGGAATAAACAATTGTTGCAGTTCAGCCACGTGCTCTTTGACTGTTTGCCATTGCCTATCCACCATCATGCCTTTAAGTAACATTTCCCAATCCATCATAGCCAACTTGTGCCTCATACCATCGTAGTTTCCTTGATTAAGACTCAGGACCATAGTCTAAAAATCAACCACGTCATTCTCCATCTTGATGAAAAATCTTATCATATTATGGTCGCTCATCCCCAAGGGGCCTCGCACAACTAGATTGCCAATTATTCCTTTCTCATTACACAATACCCAGTCAAAGATGGCCTGTTCTCTCGTTGGTTCCTCAATGTATTGGTCCAGAAAATCATCCCGTACACACTCCAGGAATTCCTCCTCTACAGTATTGTTACTAATTTGATTTGCCCAATCTATATGCAGATTAAAGCCACCTATAATTACAGATGTTCCTTTATTACATGCATCTCTAATTTCCTGTTTAATGCCATTCCCAACATCACCAATACAGTTTGGGGGTCTATATACAACCCCCACTAACGTTTTTTGCCCCTTAGTGTTTTTCAGCTCTACCCTTACAGATTCCACATTGTCGGAGCTAATATCTTTCCTCACTATTGCATTAATTTCCTCCTTAACCAGCAATGCAACTCCACTGCCTTTTCCTCTTTGTCTGTCCTTCCTAAATACTGAATACCCCTGGATGTTCAGTTCCCATCCCTGGTCACCCTGCAGCCATGTCTCCGTAATCCTTACCATATCATACCTATTTACATTTATTTACACGGTTAATTCATCCACTTTATTGTGAATGCTCTTTGCATTAATGCAAAAGCCTTAAGGCTTGTCTTTTTAATATTACTGGTCCCATTCCCACTATTTTTCACTGAGGCCCTGTTTGATTCTTGCCCTTGATTTCTCTATCACTTTTCTTATTCCCCTTTCTGTCTTTTGTTCTTGTCTTTGATTCCCCCTTCCTCTGACTCCTTGCATAGGTTCCCATCTCACTGCCATTTTAGTTTAAACCCTCCCCAACCACTCCAGCAAATATTCCCCCTCGGACATCTGCTGAGTAATGGATGCTGGCCTTGCCAGTGATACGCACATCCCATTAAATGAATAACAGGAATAAACGTAAGTCACATTCCCAGTAATTCTGAGATCAGTGGGAAGAATCTTTCCACGTAATGTCAGGAGGTTATTCTTTTCCCAGAGAAGAATGGACCAGTGCAATGGGCTGGGAGCTTGTGTGATAAACTCTGATTTGTCAAATCCCTTCATTGTATTCACAAAAACAAACCATTTGCCCAATCAGTCCAAGGCAATGTTTATATTCCAGGCAAGCGATGTTTGAAAACCATTTAAGTTAAGTCTGAGTTCCAGTCAGAGACTTAATCAACTGGCTGGGCTGGATATAGACAACACTGGACTGCTTACCAAACCTGCAGACCAGGCTAACCAGTGTCAGTGAGGAAGGGTGTGGTAAGCATTCTGGTGAACCCTGAGGGTCTTCCAGTTGTGCAGATTAGCCTGAAAAGATGTTTGTTTCATGCATACTTTTTATTTTAATGTTTATAGGAACGTTCCAAACCACCAGTCAATTCTTTGCTTGTCCAGCCATGGTATGGGGCAGTGGGGGGGGAAGAGGGAGTGGTGGAATTTGAGGATTTGTAGAGGGAACCGACCCAGGGGTGAACGGAAGCTTATGCAAAGAACATAAAGCTAGGGTTCTCCACCAACACTTTGGTGTTGACATTCTTGTTAGCAGAACAATCATTCTCTGAATGCACTAGCTGCATTGAGACCTTGGGCTGGATTTTCATTACTGAGACAGGTAGCTCGAGTTAACAAATTTCTTGACTCAGCAGACCTACCTTGGTTTGAAGGGCTCCACTAGACCTCATTTTTCACTCTAGGGAGGCAGGGATGTGATAGAGTTGGGCCCACTGATTCCGGAAACAGATTGTAGGTGGCCAAGGGGGTAGCTGAGTCTGGAGGCAGGCTGATTAGGAGGCCCACCTTTGTTCTCTGGGACTATATCCAGTTGTTTTAGAAGCTATTAGGAACTCCACTCACCACTTACACTCTCTCATGCCCCCAACCCACCCACCCACGGTACCTCCATGCTCCCACCCACTCCTATTCCCCCTCATAGCCCTCATGGCCCCTCATATCCCATGCCTTCCCCATTGCCACCCAGTATCCACCATGGGCAGACGTCAAGAACCATGTGGGGATTAAAAAAAAATCTAACAATCTAACAATCACACTTGATATTGGGAAAAAAATCCTCCCATTCATGAACCCATTTAAAGCTTTTCAACCTGAAGTGGTTAGCCTTTTATGAAAACAAACTTCTATTCAGATGTCACATAGAGGCAGTTAATCCTTTAATAGTCTCTTGAAACTGTCAATCATGCTGTGAGCTCAGAACCCTTGCTGAGAAAATTGTAGCTGTTGAAACTCAACCAGGCAATCATAATGACATAATAATTACCTTGGGAATGTCAACAAAGACTTCTATGGAAATTATACTAACAGATGATTTTTTTTTTCCAACCTATACCAAGTTGCCTGTCAATCAAAGCAGTCTCAGGTTTTGTTTTAATCTCTCACTGACAGTTTAATCCTGTTTCTTTTAATATTTAAAGAGTGAGTGATTTATAAAATTTCAGATGTTGACACCTAAACATACCTTAGCCACCCTTCAAGAATGTTTACATCTACTCCATATATTTGTGACTCCTGTGCTGTGGGGTAAGGCCCTTGGTACAACCGAAATGGCATCCGTTTGAACTTAGCACTAGTTCCAAAATCCCTGCTGAGTTTGTGTTTCCTGCGTCTGACTTGTGCCCCCTTCCCCATCGGCAAAAAATTTGATCTGTCGGAAATAGGGCAGAGTCTTCCGCATCCAGGTCCTGCCATTTTTAATGCCCCACAGAGTCTTCCCAACTGCAGGAAAAATCCAGCACCTTGTGTTAAATTTTGAGCAGGATTCACTCTTCAGAAATTGGGATGCAAGAAAGACACTATTCAGTCAGTTGGAAGGATAAATATCCTTCCATTTAGAAGGCAGCATCAAAAAGAAGTTGGTTAGGATAGAACTGGGAGAGGCCGGCTGTAAGGGGCTATAACTTGCTGTAAAAATAATGATGAAATTAATGGCTCTTGCTGTTACTTACATGTAAATGGCATTGCAACTAAGGTGATGAGCAGATGCCAGCATCCAAAGCTTGCTGTCCCAGTTTTGCCATTCACTTTGCGAATATGGCATTTTACTACCTGCCTCATTGTTACTGGCCAATTCAAGCTAACATTAACGGTTTTCACTTCTGTGATGAATCTAACACAAAACTGGGAAGATAGCGATTTGAACCTTTTGGGCCGGTTAGCTCAGCTGGTTAGGTGGCTAGTGTGTGATTCAGAATAATACTGACAGTGTGGGTTTAATTCCCATTCTGGCTGAGGTAGACTTGGGACCTGCCTCCTTGTTCTGCCCCTGAGAGCGGAAGGCAGTGACAAAATCACGGCTGACAAAAGCTGCCAAGAAATCGGCTCAGGATGAAGCATCAGCAGACAATGAGCCAAGGTTCTGCCTTCAGGCAGAGCACACGTACCATATCATAACTGATAGGGGAGACAACAGAGATCTGGAAAAGTGATGAAGGTTGCAGTCAAGAATGGGACTTTATATATAAGGAAGATGGTTCATGGGACAAGTCTGCAGTGTCTCCAAGTGGATTTTCTCCCTGGGGGATAGATTGTATATGATGGCTGAACTAAAGAGGAAGAAAGTTTCTTTTAAATTCTTCTGGGCCTGAAAGATTGAATAAAAATAAAGCAACAAAAAAAACGACACATGCATATATTTCAGTGATGGGCTAAATTAAAAATTCATTAGCTTTTTGGTTTCGTTTTCTCAATAAGGTAAGTGTGAAGATCCAGTCACGGTTTTGAATCCTCAGGTGTAAAATACCTCACACCTCCCTGAGTCTTTGTACATTTGAACTCAGGCATGAACAATATGGGCTAACAATCTTCTGTTACTATTCATTAGGAAATGAAATTATTAGGTAGAAAGCTCATATTGATGACGAAGGTGTTAGTGACATGCTACATTAAAAGTTTCTGCATTTTAATGTGTTATAGAAAAGAGGAGTTTAATCATAGATAAGTTAAAATGCCATTTAATGTCATGATTATAGTTTCCGAACGCTGGCTATTGTACGAGTTTTGGAAGCTAGAGTGAGGTTATTAGACATTTCATCTTCACACTTGCACCCAGCAAATCCCTTCGAATTACCTAGAATTTTACTTGGAACATACAGCACAGAAACAGGCCATTCAGCCCTACGTATCTGAGCTAATGTTTATACTCCAGTGAGCCTCCTCCCTTTTTCCATCTCAGGTGTTCAACTTAACTTTTTGTTCCCTTTGCTCTCATGTTCTTGCCTAGTTTCCTTTTGAAAACATCTCAGCTATCCATCTCAACTGCCTCCTTTGGTAGTGGGTACCATATTCCATCCACTCCCTGAGGAAAGACATTTCTCCTTCTTTTCCTTTTGAGTTTATTAGTAACTATCCTGTTTTTGTGCCCTCTAGTTTGGATTCTTCCACACATGGAACCATTCTCTCCACATCGACCCTCTAACCTGTACCTGGCGAGTTGCTTCAGGTTTGTAGTTTGCAATCCCTTCACAGCTACACCCAGCAAGTTCCATTGCTATGATTGGAATTTTTACTGTAGTTCTTCACTAATTTCAACCATGTTTTACTTGGGTCATTAAGTATAAGCAACAATGTAACACAATTAAAAATGTTAATAGGTTGAATCTGTGCTGTGCAATTTTAGTAGTGAATGCATCAATGCATTGACTTCTTTCCATTAAAAAAATGTACAAAATAGTCACTGTTCACAGTTCGCTGTAGCACTGGGCTTTGCATTATGGGCTCAGATACCACTTGGCTCAGATAATGACTTCCCCTCATAGTATTTAAGATAAATAACTTAATGTCTTTGTCAAAATGGTAAACTAAAGAGATACAAACAAGTTGCTGACAATTCAAAGCATTATACAGACAGGTTACGGACAACTCACAGTGTCTGACTTATTAACCAGTTACTAGCAACGGACAGCGTCCTACATAGTAACAACGCAGCACTGATGCCACCTATAATAACTGAGATTTTGTGGGTAGCAAGAGTCGCCAATCCCCCAATGTAGGAAGTGATTTAAAACTGGGCCCAGTTGTGAAGACAAAAGCTCGGTGCTGCATTGGACTCAGCAAAATTAGAAGCAGCCGCAAGTTTTGACATGAGCAGCTTGGCTTGTTTGGGGAAGTAAAAACATGCTAATTTCAATCCTCTGCAATCTATGTTATGGTGGGATGTCAACTATAGGGTGTAGATCAGCTCCAGCCTCTGGAAACACACATAAGGCAAAAGCCCCGTGCATTCCTGAGTGAAAATCATTCTGAGATGCAAAAAAAGAGAGGAGGCTCACTGGAGTATAAACCTTAGCACAGATTGGTAGGGCTGAACGGCCTGTTTCTGTGCTGTATGTTCCAAGTAAAATTTGGTGCAATAGTACACTAGCCACACAGGAGACGAGTTTACTGTTTGCTGATAATGTACAATGGCCAATTGAAACTAGAGTCGAGAGTGACATGTAAACTTGGGGTTGCAAATCTTGTTGTTACCAGTTTCCAGGATTGAGCTGGGCTCTCCTGGAATTGAAGATAAATCTCTAAGACGCTAATGCAGGAGAAAAATAATCAGCGCGCTTAAAAGCAAAATAGGTATAAAATATTGGAGATGGTGGGAACAGGTTTGTTTGACCTGAGAGTCAGGAATCATGCATTGGAGCAACAAAGAGATTGCTTTTTTCCCCCTTGGTGTGGGAAGGCAGTGCTATGTGAGGATGGACATGTTGGGTGGGCAGTGTGGGAGCCTAGGGGCAGGGTGGTTGGATAAGGGAGCTCATATAATAAAAGCCCCAGCCAGGGTTGACAATAATATGTGTAATGGGTGGTCAATCCACCATCACCGCTTGTACACTCCCATCAAAAGTTAAAAAGATCCCTATTTTATTTTATCCAAAGGTAAGTTTTCAAAAGCTGCAACAAATGTGTCAGGGAGAGTTTCTAAGGTCTGCACACTCAGGTACATTGAATCACTTGAGTGCATTCAATACAGGGAAGTTAGTTAGGTCAGAAATCACACAAGCAAAGTGTTACTTTTATTTAAATGAACAGAAAGAAAATGGAGTAGATTTCTCATTGGTGTAGAAGCTGACCTGTCCGTGTTTCAATATCCACTGCCAACAATCGAAAGAAGACCATAAGACGTAGGAGCAGAAGTAGGCCATTCAGCCCATCGAGCCTCCTCCGCCATTCAATAAGATCATGGCTGATTTGATAATCCCCAACTCCACTTTCCTGCCTTTTCCCCATAACCCTTAGTTCCCTCACTGATTAAAAATCTGTCTATCTCAGCCTTGAATATACTTAATGACCTAGCGTGTACAGCTCTGTGCAGTAAAGAATTCCACAGATTCATCACCCTCTGAGAGAAGAAATTCCTCCTCATCTCTGTCTTAAATGGGTGACCCTTACTCTGAGATTATGCCCTCTAGTCTTCGACTCTCCCACAAGGGGAAAGAAGCTCTCAGCATCTACTCTGTCAAGCTCCCTAAGAACCTTAAATGTTTCAATAAAGTCTCCTCTCATTCTTCTAAACTCCAATGAGTACAGGCCCAACCTACTCAATCTCTCCTCATAAGAAAATCCCTCCATTCCTGGGATCAACCTGGTGAACCTTCTCTGGACTGCCTCCAATGTCTAGTATATCTTTCCTTAGATAAGGGGAACAAAACTGTTCACAGTATTCTAGATGTGTTCTAACTAGTGCCTAGTATAGTTCTAGCAAGACTTCCCTATTTTTATACTCCATTCCCTTTGAAATGAAGGCCAACATTATATTTGCCTTCCCTATTACCTGCTGAACGTGTATGTTAGTTTTATGGCATTCATGCATGAGGATCCCTAAATCCCTCTGTGCTGCAGCTTTCTTCAGTCTTTCTCCATGTAAATAATATTCAGCTCCTCGGTTCTTCTTGCCAAAGTGTATAACCACATTATATTCCATCTGCCAAGTTTTTGCCCACTCGCTTACCCTGTCTATATCCCTCTGTAGACTCTGTGTCCGGGATTTTCCAGTCCCATCGCAGGTGGGAGCCGCTGTGGGTGAGGAGGTGCCCCAGTCAGGAGTCCATTGACTTGCGGTGGGACCAGAAGATCATGGTAGTGGGTGGGTGTGGAAAACCCTGCCCATTGTGTCACCCTCACCACTTGCCTTCCCACCTATTTTTGTGTCATCCGCAAACTTGGCGATAGCACATTCACTTCCCTCGTCCAAGTCATTCAAATATCTTGTAAATAATTGTGGCCCCAGCACTGATCCCTGTGGCATTCCACTAGTTACAGGTTGCCATCCTGAAAATGCCCCCCTTATTCCCAACTCTCTCTCTTCTATTAGTTAACCAATCCTCTATCCATGCTAATATACTACTCCCAGCGCCAAGCAAAATCTCTCCCCAGCCTTTTAAATAGCTTCTCTGTAGTTCAAAATGCTCTCTGCACAAAAAATAGGAACCACGCAGATATTCATCATCCCTGCTGCTTTGTTAATGATTATTAGTAATGAGAATTTGCTGTCTCCTTCTCTTCCTGCATTAGTAAATCTGGAATATGCCAGTCACTGTTTGAGGGCTCCATTACTGCATTAAATGATTCATTATACTATTGATAATAACATGCTCCCATCCATCAGGTGCAGGGCAATTTCTTTAGTCAACTCCTGGGATTAATTTATAATAAAGATAATTAGGATGGAGGTCATAGGAAAAAAATTGTCGGATCTTTTAGTGAATCATCAGGAATTCCATTATAATAATTATATGAGGCCCTAAAGTTGGCAATTCCCAACCCTTGCAAGAGCATTGCCCTCTTGGTTACGTGTTTGATGAGAGGGTGGGGGTAGGTGGGGCTGGAATGGTCACATGAGCTGAGGGAAAGGCTGGGCGGTCACACGAGCCAGCTTGGGACACCATTCATTCACAGGAAGGAGGGGGTTAGATTCGAGGTGAGGTTAGTAAAGTCAGTCCAGTCAGATGTGACAGCAAAGCAAGAGACAATATCTTGGAATGTTCAGCTGAGGTAGAGGCCCTCCACTATAATTGTTTTACATCACAGGCAATGGGATTTGAAACAATTTCACGTCACAAAACAGGTCGATGTTCATCCTTACCATCTGGGTGTTTTGAGCATCGCCTGCGCAGAAGAAAAACATCTGGCGGACAGGATAGTACAAAAAAACCCACCTGACTTTCCTGATGTTAATTTCAGTGCCAGAAAAATCAGGCGGGTTCTGGAAGGAGTAGAGGGATGCTCCGCAGCAGATTTTATTATCTGTGCTCCTTCCAAGTGATGCTAAACACGCAGGTGGTAAAGGTGACATCCCAAAAGCACAGAAAAATAAAAATACAAAATGTGTTAATTAAAATGCATATTTTTGGTCATTTTTTTTTTGCGCTGCATCTTCTACATTACAAACCCTTCAGCAAAAGAGTCATAGCTATCAATTAACTTTCTTAAAAAATATTATCAATTATGTATTTTAGTAAATAGAGGAAGCTGTAGCGATTAGTGCACCTACCATTTAATGAGACAGAAAAACTCCCAATTACATCACTATTTTGTGCAATCTTAACTTTTTCAAAGCTATGCTGGGGAAGCAGTATTCCAAAATAATCTATTTAAACAAGACAGCACTTACTGAAGTACCACACACAGCAATACTTACCTTTTAAACTTGTATATTACAAAAACAGCTAAGCCAACAAAGGCCAAAGATAACAGCATCAACAATGCAGAGCCACTGTGTCCTGGGCTAGAATCCACGAGAGGGGCTGCGAGAAAAGAGAAGTTGATATATACATCTTATACAACTGTGAATGCCTCTCAGAGAAGTATCAAACAGGAAGAAGCATTTGGATTAATTCTTAAGACACTCATCACTGCACTTGTAATAACTCTATTAATTTTCTTTGCACAGAATCACAGAATCACACAGTGCAGAAGAGGCCCTTCGGCCCATCGAGTCTGCACCGACATGTGAGAAACACCTGACCTACCTGCTTAATCCCATTTACCAGCAATTGGCCCATAGCCTTGAATGTTATGACGTGCCAAGTGCTCATCCAGGTACTTTTTAAAGGATGTGAGGCAACCCGCCTCCACCACCCTCCCAGGCAGCGCATTCCAGACCCTCACCACCCTCTGGGTAAAAAGGTTTATCCTCACATCCCCCCTAAACCTCCTGCTCCTCACCTTTTCAATTGGCAAAGGCAATCGTTAGTTGGACTCTGGATTCAGGTGGCCCAAACCCAGTTGGGAATTGAAATCGGGTTGGCAAGGAAACAAGGAGAGCCTCTACAGGAGTGCCAGGAGCTTGCTATAGGAAAGGCATACGTAACCAGATCACCGCAGAAAATGGATGCAACAGTTAAGGAAAGAAACACGGCCAAACAAAATGAGTATGAGACAAATACTGTAACCATCTGTGACATCCATTTATAGTTACGTGATCTGTTCTTGCTTCTTGAGATGCCCTGCCATTGAGTCCCAGAAATGGCAACACCAGATCTGGTCTCCAATAACAACTGCAGCCCAATCACATGGCACGAGCTACAACCAAGCATGCTTTTCAATAAGCTTGGAACTCCATTCAGCCCGTTACTCGATTTCTCCTTGGAAAAGTGCTCCAGAATCAGGGATGAGGTCTATTTTGTGACGGGAGGATATGAATTAGAGAATACTGGAAGAGTTCCTTTAGAGTGGTCTTCAGTACTCCCATAAATAGGAAGGTCAGGGAAGAGTTAAGACGCATTAGCCAGTGACGGCTATATCCAGTCATCAGCTACTGGCCAATAGGCTAAAGGCTGACATGATTATGCCCTAATAATGTGGCTGTCTCAATTTTCACTCCTCTGGTTCTCAAAAATGAGCTCCTTCAACATGATCTCTTTTCAACCAATCAGCTCCAATCTGTTTTAAAGCTGCTTCTTTCTTCCAAATGGATGCCAGGAGCCAGGAAGAAGTGGAAAGGAAGCAAGAATTTTACATTTACCAGGATCTTGTAGTAAAAATAATGGTGAAGCGATCAGCGATCACTGTTATTACACTGCCGCAACTCCTTGTGATAGCACATGGACAGTTAAATGTGGAAATGAAGAAGTTGTGGTTTGAGTTTCCCTGCTCCTCCAGAAGCATCACTGACTGAGAGACTGAGCATTGAAATCATGCAAAGCTGTGAATTTGGGGTTCTTACATAAGACCATAAAGACCATAACCATAGTTCACTAGGTTGATCCCGGTTTTGGAGGGAATTTCTTACGAGGAGAGGTTGACTAGGTTGGGCCTGTACTCATTGGAGTTTAGAAGAATGAGAAGCCCTCACCAATAAGGTGAAACATTTAAGATTCTTAGGGGGCTTGACAAGGTAGAACCTGAGAGGTTGTTTACCCCTTGTGAGAGAGTCGAGGACCAGAGGCCATAATCTCAGAGTAAGGGGTCACCCATTTAAGACAGAGATGAGGAGGAATATCTTCTCATGGTGGGTGGTGAATCTGTGGAATTCTTTACCGCAGAGGGCTGTAGAGACTGGGTCGTTAAGTATATACAAGGCTGAGATAGACAGGTTTTTAATCAGTAGGGGAATCAAGGGTTATGGGGAAAAGACAGGAAAGTGGAGTTGAGGATTATTAAATCAGCCATGATCTCATCGAATAGCAGAGTGGACTTGATGGGCCGAATGGCCTACTTCTGCTCCTACATCTTATGGTCTAATGGGTACTTACATGATAAATACCCAACAAATGTGCGAGAAAAAATTAGGGCTTGTTCATTCAAATGTATTCAATTTTAATGGTGTTTTAATAGTCTTAATTACTAGAAAATGGTGCAACAAAAAAAGGGACGGGGCTGGGGAAAGGGCCATACAGGGAAAGGAATTAAGCTAAATGGCTTCATTTTAATTACAGTAAAAGTAAAGCCTAATTCAAAACAAAAACAGAATTACCTGGAAAAACTCAGCAGGTCTGGCAGCATCGGCGGAGAAGAAAAGAGTTGATGTTTCAAGTCCTCATGACCCTTCGACAGAACTTGAGTTCGAGTCCAAGAAAGAGTTGAAATATAAGCTGGTTTAAGGTGTGTGTGTGGGGGGCGGAGAGATAGAGAGAGAGAGAGAGGTGGGGGCGGGGGGGGGGTGTGGTTGTAGGGACAAACAAGCAGTGATAGAAGCAGATCATCAAAAGATGTCAACGACAATAGTAAAATAGAACACATAGGTGTTAAAGTTAAAGTTGGTGATATTATCTAAACAAATGTGCTAATTAAGAAGGGATGGTAGGGCACTCAAGGTATAGCTCTAGTGGGTTTTTTTTATATAATGGAAATAGGTGGGAAAAGGAAAATCTTTATAATTATTGGAAAAAAAAGGAAGGGGGAAACAGAAAGGGGGTGGGGATGGGGGAGGGAGCTCACGACCTAAAGTTGTTGAATTCAATATTCAGTCCGGACTGAACACCCCCACGAGAGCTATACCTTGAGTGCCCTACCATCCATTCTTAATTAGCACATTCGTTTAGATAATATCACCAACTTTAACTTTAACACCTATGTGTTGTTTTGTATTATTGTTGTTGACATCTTTTGATGA
Source organism: Carcharodon carcharias (assembly GCF_017639515.1). NCBI lineage: Eukaryota > Metazoa > Chordata > Chondrichthyes > Lamniformes > Lamnidae > Carcharodon > Carcharodon carcharias. The sequence goes on along the minus strand of NC_054483.1, from coordinate 116,876,409 downwards.
TCTGCTTCTATCACTGCTTGTTTGTCCCTACAACCACACCCCCACTCCACCTCTCTCTCTCTCTCTCTCTCTCCGCCCCCACACACACACCTTAAACCAGCTTATATTTCAACTCTTTCTTGGACTCGAACTCAAGTTCTGTCGAAGGGTCATGAGGACTCGAAACGTCAACTCTTTTCTTCTCCGCCGATGCTGCCAGACCTGCTGAGTTCTTCCAGGTAATTTTGTTTTTGTTTTGGATTTCCAGCATCCGCAGTTTTTTTGTTTTTAAAGCCTAGTTCAGTTGTTGCTAACACCCCTCGAGGGGTGGGGGGAATTGCAATCAGTGCAAAATGGACCCATAGCAATTTGGCATCTGATTTTTCACCACAACAATTTTTATTTTCCAATGACTTGGAAAATATTGCCAAGGTTTTTAATTTCAAAAATGAGGCAAGAATGTTTGAGTTGTCATTCCGTGAGCGTCAGTTGGAAGGCCAGGTGTGGTGAAATATCAATTGGTGATTGACTACAAGTCAGTCTTGTGCTGATGGCAAAGACTTATTTCAGCCCCCTGTAGTTTAGGGTTATTATGTTAGTAAAGCCACTCCCGTTCTTCCTGTAGTTTAGGCTCCATTTTACAGTAATAAAGCTACTCTTAATATTTGAGTTGTGCTTGTTTCAGTGTTACAGGGTAAGCCGAAAAGGAGCAAAATCAGCACGCCTACCTAAAGTCCAAAGAAGCAAAGGGATTTTATTTTGAGAAATGTCTCATTATCACTGATGGAACTATTTGAGTGAAAGAAGGATTGTTGAATTAGGGTCAAAATAAAAAAAAACAAAAGAACAGGTTTCAGTTTAAATAATTAACAATAATATCCTGAAGCATAGAATTATTGCCTAAATACTGCTTTCGGAAACTCGATTTAAGTTATAGGTCCTACAAGGTGCTCATTTTTTTATCAATTATTTTGTTAGAAGCCTTGGCTTCAGAGGCTAACTTTGCCAGTCTGCAAAGAACACAGTAAAAGTTAATATTTGATGGTATCCTGCAGAAATGGCACACTTACCTAAAGTAAGATGAGCAGTCGAAACGATGATCTGAATACCAGGCTTTAGCTCAAACTGAACCCGATTCTGATTAAGTGCATGGATCACCATGTCTAAAATCTGAGGGAAAAACATTAGCGTGAGATCTTTCCACATTCATGTCATCACCAAATGTACAGTTACCAAAGTGCTGCTAAAAGAAAAGCCTGTAGTCCTTCCCCAGCTAAGTTGAATTGTAAGTTCATTCCTGTTCATACCTTATTCTACTTCTATATGCATGTAAGTATATTGTACAATTATAATCAAGAGCATTTTTATAGAGTGCAGATTTGCAATGGTACACCTTTATTATTTTCTCCTCTCTTAACTTACTCTGCAGTCTGCTAATGGGAGCCCTGTGACACAGGTCATCACTTCATAGCTGTCGGCAAAGCTGTAACAAAGACTCTGGCCCAGGTTTTAGCCACAACGTGGAGGCGCTCCATAGTGGCCAAAATGGCTGAAGTGGCTGAAAATCATAAGTCCTGCCTGCGAACCCGCCACTTCCAATTTTTTGCGCGGGTGTCAATGGGGCGGGGCATGTTGCATGCACAGTTTATGGAGGCAGCTGGCTTTCACTCATTAAATTGAAATCATCTGCTGCCTCCACTGAAGTGGGATTTTGGTATTTCAGGGGTTGAATTTTGCCGTCGGCGAGCAGGGGGTGGGGTCCGCTCGCTGAAGTGCAAAATGACGCGGGATGACGTTGGGGGGAATCCCCCGACATCACCGCGCCCCATTTAAATTTTCAGGAAGGCGAGGGTGCAGCAAAATCAGCTGCGGGTCCGCCGACCTGTCAATGGCCAATTGAGGCCATTGACAAGATGATTAAAACAATTAAAGGACCTGCCCGTCCAACCTTAAGGTTAGTGGGCAGGCCAGGAGCCTCAGTGGCAAATAGAAAAAACATGAAACCTCATCCACTGGCAGGAGGAGGTTTCATGTAGGGATTTAAAAAGTTTAAGAAAGTTTTAGTGTAATTTATGAACATGTCCCATCTCGTGTGACACTGTCACATGAGGGGGACATGTTAAAAATTTTTTTTTCTCTCTACTTTTAATGTTTTTAAACCTATCAGTGGTCTCCCTGAGGCAGCACTTAGCCTCAGGGAGATGTGAGCTCTTTCATGTGCATGTGTGAATGAGCGCACTCTCACTTTTAGGGAATCCCACCCCACTCGCAAAGGAAGAGCATAGCACTTCCTGTTGGATGTCACACTGGGCAGGCCTTAATTGGCCCGCCCATGTAAAATGGCGGCAGGGATCAGCTCCCTGCCCGCTGGAGATTGGGTCTAGCCCGCCCGCCGGACAGGCAGAAAATTCTGCCCAGGAGCGTGAAACCCGACGTGTGCAGATTCGACCAGGTAAGAGCAGGTCTGTACTTTGTGGTTTCATTTGGATAGCCTTTGGAGAGGTAAGGTATCTCTTTGGAGTTGGTCTCGTGACAACCTTGGAGGCGGTAAGATGCCCTTTGGGGTAGGACAGGTGCCCTTTAGAATTATTAAAACTAGGCATAAATGTGCATAAAAAGTGCATAAACTCATTCCCATCAAGCTCACTGGAACTGTCAAATCCAACTGTCAAAACTGTTAAAAGGATCTGTCAAAACTGTCAGCTTTGATTCGCAGTTAAAAGTGGTTATTGATGCCTTAATTTGGGACTATAAATCCCAATGCTTGTTGTTATAAAGGATTATGCACTTGAATGAAATGTTTGTTGTTATTAGGCTTTATTTAGCTGAGGGAATGTAGATGTAGTAAATAGTTTTTTTTATGAATGAGAGTATTTTTTAATATAGTGACGTCTGCAATAGACACTTAGAACTTTATTTTATAGAACTTTATTTAATCTCATCTCTGCATGGGTCTTTAGGTCTGCTCATGGTGGATACTAGGTGATAGCTGTAAGGGCAAAGGATGTGCATGGGGGCATGGGTTGGCATGAGTTGGCACTAAGTCTGCAAAGGACTATGGGGGCTGGGTGCAAGGCATAGGTTGGCAAAGGAGCTATAAAAAGGCCATGGGGTGGGTGGAGGGGCATAGTTTGGAATGGAGGGCAGAAAGGTTATGGGAATGGGTGCGTGGGGGGCATGGGGTGGCATGGGTCATGGGGACTATGTGAGGTGGTGAGAGGGCTGGAGGGATGTTTCCTGTTTTCAGCTTTACTTTTAAACTTTGGACACAGTGGCAGAGCACTGAGGCATGATCCTCAGTTTTTGGTTTATTCATTCATGGGATGTGGGTGTTGCCCATCCGTACTTGCCCTTGAGAAGGGCATGTGATGAACTGCCTTCTCAAACTGCTGCAGTCCATGTGATGTGGATACACCCACAGTGCTGTTCGGGAGGGAATTCCAGGATTTTGACCCAGTGACAGTGAAGGAACAGCGATATATTTCCAAGTCAGGATAATGAGTGGGCTGGAAGGGAACTTGCAGATGGTGGTGTTCCCATGTGTCTGCTGTCCTTGTCCTTCTAGATGGTAGTGGTTGTGGGTTTGGAATGTGCTTTCTAAGGACCCATGGTGAATTCCTGCAATGCATCTTGTAGATGGTACACACACTGCGGCTACTGTGCGTCAGTGGTGGAGGGACTGAATGTTTTTGGATGGGGTGCCAATCAAGCGGGGCTGCTTTGTCCTGGATGGTGTCAAGCTTCTTGAATATTGTGGGAGCTGCACTCATCCAGGCAAGTGGGGAGTATTCCAGCACATTCCTGACTTGTGCCTTGTAGATGGTGGATGGGCTTTGGGGAGTTAGGAGGTGAGTTATGCGCCACAGGATTCCTAGCCTTTGACCTGCTCTTGTAGTCACAGTATTTATATGGCTAGTCCAGTTCAGTTTCTGGTCAATGGTAACCCCCAGGATGTTGACAGTCCTTCCCAGGTGCCAACCCTGACTTCAAATCTAGTCTGTGTGCACCCACCACCCCCTCTAATGAGTACTCTAATGCTGTGGAAAATGAGTTTCTGGAGTGTGTTACAGATGGTTTTCTAGAGCAGTATGTGGAGGAACTGACTAGAGGACGGGCTATTTTAGATCTAGTACTATGTAACGAGGAAAGGCTAATTAAGAATCTTGTTGTAAAATAATCTTTAGGAATGAATGACCATAATACAATAGAACTTTACATTAAGTTTGAAAGTGATGTTGTTCAACATGAAGCCAGGGTGTTAAATTGGAGCAAAGGAAATTATGAAGGTATGACAGCAAATTGGCTGAGGTGGATTGGGAAAATACATTTAAAGGTGTGATGGTACATAGACAATGGACAGTCTTTAAAGAATTATTACATAGTTTACAGCAACTATACACTCATGTAAGGCACAAAAATCCATAAAGAAAAGCCAGCCAACTGTGGCTAACAAAGCAAGTTAAGGATTGTAAAAAATTAAAAGAAAAGGCCTATAAAGCTGCCAAAAATAGTTTTAATACCTGAGGATTTGGAGCATTTTAGAATACAGCAAAGGAGGACCAGGAAACTGATGAAGAAATGGAGAATAGAATATGAATGTGATCTAGCAAAAAACATAAAAATGGACTGTAAAAGCTTCTATAGATACATAAAAAGAAATGTTTGGCTAAGACAAATGTGGGTCCATCACAGGCAGAGTCAGGGGAATTTACAATGGGGAATAGAGAAATGGAAGAGAAGCTTAATGAGCTTTGTGTCTGTTTACACTGAGGAAGATACAAGACATCCCCCAGAATTAGAGATCGAAGGGACTGGGGAGAAAGAGGAATTGAAGGAAATTTGTGTTAGCAAGAAGGTTGCTTTGGAGAAATTAATGGGACTGAAGGTTGATAAGTCCCCGGAACCTGATTATCTACATCCCAGAGTGTTGAAAGAGGTAGCTATGGAGATAGTGGATGCATTGGTTGTCACCTTCTGAAATTCTATAGATTCTGGAATGGTAACTGCAGATTGGAAGGTAGCAAATGTCACTCCACTATTTAAGGGAGGCTGAGAGAAAACAGGGAACTACAGACCTGTTAGCCTTACATCAGTAGTGTGGAAAATGCTAGAAGCTATTGGAAAGGATGTGATAAACAGACACTTGGATAAAAATGATCTGATTTGCATAGTCACCATGGATTTATGGACAGGAAATCATGTTTGATGAACCTGTTTGGAGTTTTTTGAGGATGTTACTAACAGATTTGATAGAGGGCAGTCAGTGGGTGTAGTATACTTGGATTTTCAGAAGTTTTTTGATAAACTCCCCCACAGGAGGTTGGTTAGCAAAATTAAGCACATGGGATAGGAGGTAATACACTGGATTACGGGTCGGTTAACAGGCAGAAAACACAGAGTAGGAATAAACGGGTCATTGTGTTGGCAAGCTGTGACTATTGGGGTACTGCAGGGATCAGTTCTCAGGTCCCAGACGTTCACAATATATGTCAATGTGGGGACCAAATGTAATATTTCCAAGTTCACAGATGACACTCGATGGGCTGAAGGGCCTCTTCTGCACTGTGTGATTCTGTGACACAAAGCTAGGTGGGAATGAGTGTTGTGAGGAAGATGAAAAGTGGCTTCAAGAGGATTTGGACGGACTAAGTGAGTGGACAACATGGCAGATGGAATCTAACGTGGAAAAATGTGACGTTATCCAATTTGGTTGGAGGAACAGATACGCAGAACATTTCTTAAATAGTAAGAGATTAGGAAGTGTTAATGTACAAAAGGGCCTGGGTATCCTTGCCCATAAGTCACTGAAAGCTAACATGCAGGTGCAGCAGGGAAATGGGAAGGCTAATGGTACGCTGAGCTTTATCGCAACAGGATTTGCGTACAGGAGTAGTGAAGTCTTGCTTCAATTGTATAGGACCTGGGTTAGACTGCATCTGGAGTAGTGTGTGCAGTTTTGCTCCCCTTACCTTAGGAAGGATATTATTGCCATAGAGGGAGTGCAACGAAGGTTCACCAGACTTGTTCCTGAGATGATAGGACTATCCTACAAAGAGAGATTGGGGAAATTGGCCCTGTATTGTCTCCAGTTTTGAAGAATGAGAGGTGATTTAATTGAAGATACTTAAAGAGATAGACAGGGTAGATGCAGGTAAGATGTTTTAAGATGTTTCCCCTGGTTGGGGAGTCTAGAACCAGGGGACACAGTTTCAAAATAAGGGGGAAGCCATTTAAAACTGAGATGAGGACAATTTTCTTTCCTCAGAGGGTTGTGAATCTTTGGAATTCTCTACCCCAGAGGGCTATGGAGGCTCAGTCATTGGGCATGTTTAATGTAGGGATTGATGGATTTCTTAATGCCAATGACATAAAGGGATACAGGGATAGTGTGGGGAAAAAGGCATTGAAGTGGATGATCAGCCTTGATCTAATTGAATGGCACAGCAGGCTCGATGGGCTGACTGGCCTACTCCTACTCCTGTGTTCCTATTGGATATGCTCATCACTATTCACAGTGAAAGTTCTTTGATCAATGAATTGCTTGCACTATTCTTTGTAGCCTTATGTAAACAAAAGAATCTTTAACATGCTATTCTGCACATGAAGCCAAAAACATCAAATAAATCATTGAATCCATTATTATTGATTCTTGGTATGTGCAACAGTATGTGAATTATCCCACCATTGTATGGCAATTTTGCACTGTCCGATTTAGGTCAATTTAATGAATTGTTTGTTTACAATCTGCAACACATGCAAACCTCTTTCAGCTGCCAGTTGTTTAGCATTGCCCTCTCATGTTTGTCAAGAATATTTACTCTACAGTGACTCATTATTTAAATAGTTAATTTCTTCGCGAATAACAGATTTGGTTAGAAGAAACTAGGCCCTCAACCTGGTTTTTATATAGTGCTGATTCGCATCAGTGGTGAACCAGTTTACTGCGTTATTAGAGTTGTATTGTATGAATTATTTTGGAATAAATTAGCAGGGAAGGCAATTGAAATGGGCAGCGTAAATGTATCCAAGACATTCTTTACCGGGTCCCAAACATGCTTATGTTCTTATTTTCATGCATTCAAATGTATATTTATCAATACTTTAGCAAATTAACATCAACTCCGTTCATTGCTGATTAACAAACTCATCAGACTCTGTGAAGGCCAAAACAAAAACAGAATTACCTGGAAAAACTCAGCAGGTCTGGCAGCATCGGCGGAGAAGAAAAGAGTTGACGTTTCGAGTCCTCATGAACCTTCGACAGAACTTGAGTTCGAGTCCAAGAAAGAGTTGAAATATAAGCTGGTTTAAGGTGTGTGTGTGGGGGGCGGAGAGATAGAGAGAGAGAGAGGTGGTGGGGGGGCTGGTGTGGTTGTAGATGCTGCCAGACCTGCTGAGTTTTTCCAGGTAATTCTGTTTTTGTTTTGGATTTCCAGCATCCGCAGTTTTTTTGTTTTTATATCTGTGAAGGCCATCTTTGAGAGAGTCATAGGACAAACAAACAGAACTATTAATATGGTACTTCACCTGTGTTATAGATATTTGAGTACGATTCATCCTATTTGACAATAATATATAAAAAGGTATATTACTATTAATATTTATTACTATAATATTTTAATTAGTAGCTATTAATTTAAAAAAAACATTGTAACACATATTCTCAAGTACATCATTTAAACTAATGTTTAAAAAGCCTGAAGATGTCTAGTTATATATGGCAAAGTCTATTTTGATACTCATCTAATAATATGTAAATTAGGTCAAATAAACATTAATGTTATTTCCTAATTAGTTAACTAAATTGACCAGGTAGGAAATGCAAGCTCTGATTTACAATTTAGACTGATTTAGTTTGAATGTGTAAATTAGGTAAAATTCTCATTTTTAACAGCTTTAATTGCAGTATATTTTCATCTCTGTGTTTCATACTCAGGAACTCATTAGAAGAGAGTCGATTTTTTAAAACCATCCTTTGATATATTTGTATATTAGATCATATTAATATTTAACAATAATACATTCTCTCCAAATGACCAATGATTCATTCTTGATAAATATCATGGCTGGAATTTTATAGACTTGAGCTGTCAGGGAAAATTTGATTTCTAATTAACCTTACTTACCTATTGAAATTTAGATATTGATATTCCTAATAGAAGAATACATTTGCATTTTCAGTGCTTTTATGATTTTTTTTATAAAATGGGACATTTTGAACTCATCAAGATGAATAACGTTGGTGCTGGAAAACAGAACAATTATAAATGTAGGGAATGCTAAATGTGAAAAGACCAGGGCTCATCTAACTTGTATCCTTCTATCATTCTGGTAGTTGCCCAACAATAATAGAGTTGATGATTAGTCATAGCAATGAATTAGCTTGTAATGGATCCAGAATTGATACAAGAAATAAAAGAGTGGTGGAGAGCTTTGGGAACCATGGGCTGAATTTCCTCGGTCTGAAAGGTCGGGAGTTGGGGGGGGGGGGGTGGTGTGGGGTAAAGGGGGAACGAGGAGATGTCTCCAATGGACATGGGAACCAAAAATGAGGCACTCCCCCTTGTCCGGCCACAGCCTTCCAAGTTTCACCTGGTGGCCTGGATGCTTGGCACCTGCCTTCCTCGCCGCAGGTAAGAGCTCATTGGGGGTGGGTCGATGGTGGGCATGACACTGCTGTCATGGCTCCCATTTTGCAACCCCCCCCAATTTCCAACCTGCCCCTCGCTGGTGGGGCGAAGGCATAACATTCTGGTCCATATGTCAAAAATCACCTTTTCCCTCAAGCATACTAAACTCACCACATATGATGGCTCCATTTGTCCAGATACTTCACCCAAAATTCCCATTTTGACTTTTAATGTCAACATTAGGGATGGCTTGATTAGGTAGAGCATAATTTATATGTAGAGTAAAGTCTCTTCTACTCGACTCTACAGGTCAATATCCTGATAACACTGATTTTATTGCGACAATTCCCTTCAAGGGCTGTAAAAATATTATGGAGGTTTTAATTCTTCAGAAAGCTATAAAAACTATTTGCATCCCCGTCTTTTGGATTTCCCCCTATTACATAGGCTGCTTTTGATTCTTCCACTCATCAATCTTCAGCTTCACATAGTTAATATCAAAGTTAAAAGTCACCTCGTATGTCAATCCCAATGTTTGATTGTGAAAGGGACTAAAGTTACAATGTTATGTACAAGCATTGACAATCCCCTATTCTGTGGTTATGGTTCTCCCAGTTGGTCAGTGTGTAAATGCATGATCCAGTGCAAGTAGAAGCCCTCCAGATCAGGGCATTCTCCATTTCCCAGAAGCGGTGCCCAAATGTACCAAAAATAGATGGCACAGGATGTCATTCTAAGGCAAGAGGGTGCTGCAAAGCAATCTGAACAAGGGAATAGACAAAATAAAAGTGGGAACCAAGCCCATTGTTCACAGTTGCAGTATTGTAGAAAAAATCTGGTTGCCATATGAAAGAATATGGAGGCATGGACAGGGTGCAAAAAACAGTTTACAGAAATGTGAGGTTATACCGATCAGGGAAGATGGACAAGGTGGGCATTGTTTCTCTTGAGCAGGCTGGAAGTGGTTTGGGGGTTGGGTGGGGGGGGGGTGGTGGGTTACCTAATAGAAGCCTTTAAAATTATGAAAGGTTTTGATAGAGCAGACAGAGAGAGAATGTTTCCATTTGAAGGGAAGGGAAGAGACCATCAAATTAAGATAACCACCAAGAAATGGAACAGGAAGTTCTTTATCAAGAGAGTGGTGAGATGGTGAGAATGTGGAGCTCACTACCACAGGGAATACTTGAGGAAAATTATATGGCTGCAATTAAGGGTCGGCTAGATAAGCACTGGGGGGGGGGGGGGGGCGGGGAAGGGAAGTGAGGGTTATGCTGATGGAGTTCGATGAGGGAAGGGTAGGGAGAAGCCTGAGTGCAGCATAAATGCCGGTATGGACCAGTTGGGCTGAATGGCCTGTCTCTGTGCCGTATGTTTTATGTCATAATTCTACACAAGTATTTTGCTGGGTGTCCAAGCCGGAATTCAGAGCTAGAGCTCCATTCGCTACACGGAGGGCCGTCTGGATTGGGATTCAAATCCCGTATCTTCTAACTCAGAGGCAGGAACGCTACCATTAAGCCAGCGGCTTACTACAAACTCTAATGTTGGTTCGAAATTTATGACAACCGGTATGGATATTAAAAGTTGAGATGTAATGGTGAACCTATATTAAAACCTTATTAATTGGAATGCTATGCACACATTCCAGAAAGGAAATTGAAGTATGAGAGACTGTACAGCATTTTCATTTTAATTGGGATGTCACCTGCTTAGACCAAATTTAAACACTTAAGCGACTTAAAAAATAGGGCTGTTTGATGTGAAAATTATTGTGACAGTATAGATAGGAGCAGGCCATTTCCAGTGATTGCAGGTTCTAAAATGAGGAGACAAAAATACAAGGGTTACATGAAAGAAAAGTAGGAACAGGAGCAGGAGAAACTTTATTACACAGAGGACTGTGAGTATGTAGAATACACTAGTGATGGAAAAACTCAGCAGGTCTGGCAGCATCGGCGGAGAAGAAAAGAGTTGACGTTTCGAGTCCTCATGACCCTTCGACAGAACTTGTTCTCAAGTTCTGTCGAAGGGTCATGAGGACTCGAAACGTCAACTCTTTTCTTCTCCGCCGATGCTGCCAGACCTGCTGAGTTTTTCCAGGTAATTCTGTTTTTGTTTTGGATTTCCAGCATCCGCAGTTTTTTTGTTTTTAACACTAGTGATGGTGTTTGTGACTGAAGCAGAGACTGTGCCCGCTGTTAAGAATAGATTAGATAGATCATTGAAGGACAGGAGAATCAACAGATATGGGAAGAGGCTGGGCACATGGGAATAGGATGGAGGGTAAACTTTAAGAAGCAATAGGGGTGCTAAAATCACCAGATTCTGTGTTGTAATCCCTGTGTAATTGCAATTCCTTCGCTGTCTGTTGGTCTCAGGTGGATGGCAGTGGGGATGCTCATCAACCAGATTCCTACTTTGGATCACTGTCCATACCGCGAAGAACATTTGCGTGAGAGGTGAAGGAGAATCAGATCACATATTGCTGTGATGATGGGGCAAACAGCCTGTTGGTTTTCATTGCCTAGGCTTCCACCTGGTGAATGGCCACTTGGATAAGGCAACAGAAAGGCACTGGCACCACCCAGGATGCATTTTCATCACAAGAGGGTGACCCAAATGGAAAAAAGTGGCCATGTCCTTTAATCCTGGACTCCCAATTAGTGGAAATGGTTTTTCTCTACCTAACTTATCTATGTTCCTTAATGTCTTGAAAACTTTGATCAAATCATCCCTTAACTGTCTAAATTCCACAGGATACAACCCTAGCTTATGTTACCTATCCATGGCTTGACTATAGACCTGCAGTAATCTGGGCCAACTGTATAAGTCACATGGCTGTTGACATTTGTCCCCATTGCAATAGACACTGCTCTTCGAATGTAATTCATTGCGTGAAAGATTTAGCACCTTTCATGTTCTCAAGCCATCCTAAAGCCCTTCACAGCCAATAAAATACATTTGAAATGTAGTCACTGTTGTAATGTAGGAAGTGAGGCAGACAACTTCTGCACAGCAAGCTCCCACAAAAAGCAACGTGATAATGACTAGATAATTGTTTTTATTCATTCACGGGATGTGGGCTTCACTGGCTGGGCCAGCATTTATTGCCCATCCCTAATTGCCCTTGAGAAGGTGGTGGTGAGCTGCCTTCTTGAACCACTGAGATCCATGTGGTGTAGGTACACCCACAGTGCTGTTAGGGAATGAGTTCCAGGATTTTGACCCAGCGACAGTGTTGGAACAGCGATATATTTCCAAGTCAGGATGGTGAGTGGCTTGGAGGGGAACTTCCAGGTGGTGGTGTTCCCATGTATCTGCTGCCCTTGTCCTTCTAGATGGTAGTGGTTGTGGGCTTGGAAGGTTCTGTCTAAGGAGCCTTGATGAATTTCTGCAGTGCATCTTGTAGATGGTACACACTGCTGCAACTGTGTATCAATGGTTGAGGGAGTGAATGTTTGTGGATGTGGTGCCAATCAATTTGTTTTAATGACACTGGTTGGAAGATAAATATCGATCAGCACACTGGGGATAACATTCCTGCTGGAGGGCGAATGGGGCTTTGGTTTAGTGTCTCATCTGAAAGAGGCACTGGAGACATGAGCACTTTAGAAATGCAAGTTGGATATATGTTGGAATTGGTCAGGACTGAATAATGTTAGATTGATGACATAGAAATTACAACATTGAAAAAGACTATTTGGCTCCAGCAATCCATGTTGGGGCTCATCCATCACACAGCATAGAAAGATACAAACAAGAGTAGGTCAGTCAGCGCCTTGACCCCATTCCACCATTAAGTGAGATCATGACTGGTGGGTGACCCCCATTCACTTTGATCACCAAACATCTGTCAATCAATGGCCAACTGATTTAGCATCACTTGCCTTTTGTGGAACAGAGTTCCAAACTACTACCACACTTTGCGTGTAGAAGTGTTTCCTTAGTTCATTCCTGAAAGGCCTGCCTTGAATATTTTGGCTATGTCATTTAATCCTGGACTCCCAATTAGTGGAAATGGTTTTTCTCTACCTATCTTATCTATGTTCCTTAATGTCTTGAAAACTTTTATCAAATCTTACCTTAACTGTCTAAATTCCATGGGATACAACCCTAGCTTATGTTACCTGTCCTTGTTAAAACCTTTGGAGTCCAGGTATTATTCTCATAAACCTACGCTGCACACTCTCCAAGACCAATATATCCTTCCTAAGGTGTGATCCCCAGAACTGCTTATGGTGCTCCAGGGGCTGAATAATATAGCCCCCTCCCCCGAGAAACCAAGGCAGCGTGAAGTTGACATGTTCCACGCTGACCTGCCCCTGGCCGTAAAGTGCTGCAGGAGGGCTAAACGAGGTTCATTTGGGACTTCTGCCTTCACTGTGGGAGGAAGTCCCGCCCTCTGCAGCTGCCGGCCAATCTGGCCAAGAGCAGGTCAGTGGCTGCCACAGGGGCTGCGAAAGAAGAAGGAAGGAGGTCCATGGATCCCTGAAGAAGATAATTCCCGGGTCTTGGTGGGGGTTGGGGGGGGGATGGTGGTGTGTTTTTAAGACTGCGGGTGTGTTGGGAGGAAGGGAAAATCTTAGGGGTCGCGATCGTCAAAGGGCAGCCCCTGAAGGTTGAACCCAGCCGCCCCCCCCCCCAACACTTCCTTCCCAACCCTTGAAGAACTTATTAACAAATTCGAGCTCCCCACTCCCACCTGACTGCCCACACCAAAGGTTTTATGGTGTGGGCACCATATTATCAGGCTCAGTTGGCTTGGTAACAAGCCTGATTGACACTTGATTATGAGGGTGAGCTCGGGGTTGAATGGGAAGGTGGTGGGATGGACACACACCCTATTTCCGCCCCCACCTCCCCCCCCCTGTTGAAAACATGCCCAATGAAATATGACCCCAGGTGTGATCCAACCAGGGCTTTGTACAGCTGTAGGATGGCCTCTACCCCACCTTGTATTCTAGTCCTTTAGAAAAAGGCCATCATTCCATTTGACTTTTGATTATTTTCTGTATATGTTCATGAAGTTTTAATGATCTATGTACCTGGGTACCAAGTCTGTTTGCACGCTCACTGTTTCTTGCTTTTCACAATTTAGGAAGTATCTTGTTCTATCCTTTTTAAGGTGCAGTTTGGACGACCTCACAGTTGTCTACATTGACATCCATTTGCCTCTGTTTTGACCATTCACAATATGTCAATTTCTCTTTATAATGTTACACCCCATCTACACAATGCCACACCGAATCCCATGTGCCCAACCTGATCCCATGTCCTGTCCTTCACTCACCTGTTCTTAAACGTTGAAATGGTCTCTTTTCAATCATTATCTCAAGTAATGCATCACAGAGTCTCAAACCTCTTGGTGTGAAAGGATTTCCCTTGTTTGCTCTGTTCTAAATTTCTTACATTTAACCTTATATCTATGTTCCCTTGTCCTAGAGCTCTCAATTGCTGGAAATGGTGTGAGACCGCACTGTTAAGGAGGCCCACCTTAGTGAATTTTGGAGTTCGATCAGCACTTGACTCGAATGCTCACGTTGACATGAAGGTGCCAAATAATTGCAGCCCTCAGGCCTATTTAGAGAGCGTGAAACCCATTAACTGTCTCATTCTTTGCTCTGGTTCACTATCTGATCTGTGAAAAAGCCGAAACTCACCTGGACAAATTGTGACTCACCTGATCTAAATCCAGACTATTTAATCTCTCTTCTGCGGAACCTTGGTGTGGGAGGATGTAGAGCTCTGCTGCAGTTGGTAAACCGGGGAGGATGGCGAGCAGCATCTGTTGCTCAGGTACAGCTGTGACCTATGGAACACATAGCCACACTTCATCACCTTTATGGAGACCACTCACAGACGCACTCCACCTCTGGTATATGCTCATGAAGTTTTGATGATCTATGGTAGTGATTTATTATGTTTAATTTTTAAAAAAAAAATGAAATTTCCCAAAAGCAGATGACCATTTATTTCACACAGGTATTCGGTAGAAATGTGCAACCAGCCTGGCTGGGATTTTGTTGGCTGACAGCCACCTGTCAGGCCGGTGAGGGATTCCCGATGGGATCAAGTGCCCTTCAGGCACTTAATTGGCCACCCCCAGGCCTTCCCTGCGGTGGAGGACCATCAAGAGCTGCAGGCCAATCAGAGGCCGGCAGCACTTCACTGCAGTTAGAGCCAGCGGGAGTGCTGGCAGCTGGTGGTAATGCACCCACCAGAGGCCCAGGATCGCCGAGGGACCCCCCCCAACCCTCCCAAGCCAAATGTGGGTGAAGGCGGGCCAGGAGTCAACAGGTAAGGGTGGTGGGATGGGGACTCGGGGTCGGCGGGGGTTGGTGGGGGGGTCCAAGTTGGTGGTAGAGGCAGAAACTTTAACCTCTTTTAAGAAGTACCTGGATCTGCACCTAAAGTGCTGTAAGCTGCGGGGCTATGGGCCGGGTGCAGGAAGGTGGGATTAGAAAGGGCACCCGCGTGTCCTCGGGCTGGCATGGACAAGATGGACCGAATGGCCTCCTTCTGTGCTGTAATTTTTCTATGGTTCTATGGGCCAGAGGTAAGAACAGTGGGTGGTTTATAAGCGGGCCCCCTTTCCAATGCTGGGTCCAACATTAAATCCAGCGCTATATATTTAATGAAGCCATCGTGTATTTTGATTGTTCAGTGGTCGCAAGAGGTGAAATTTTTTTTGGCTGGTCAAAACAGGAAAAGGAAGAGAAAGAGTTTGGCTGCTCTTGTTTTTGAAGGATTCTTTATCCCAAGGAGGGTTCAGGAAAGCCAGGCTTTGACAGGCTCAGAATTATTTTGCTTTGAAAACATGATTTTTTGAGCTGCTTAGTAAATTAACATTAGATTTACTAGCACTACAAAAGATCCCACTGCTTCTGGAATCAAATTGCAATGGCCATGCAGCTATATGTACTAAATGAAGTTGGCTGACTGGCTTTAAGCATCGATTTGTCCTATACTCAAGGTGCACTATGTAATATAAGATAAAATAACAAGCCAAGCTTGTTATCCCACATGTTTGTCTGATGACAAACTGAACTCGATGGCCTAGAAATTCTTGGGGTGGTGACTGTAGAGATCAATCTCTGTCTCTGACAAGTGTGGCCTGAGGTGCTTCAGAGGTTGGACCTTGAGCCACATTTTATTCAATCCACTTCAGAGGGAATTATGAGGCAAGTCGTCGGCAAAGCGTGATTGACGATTGGGGCCGCAGCTGTTTCGGGCATGGGTGTGAATCTTTGGCCTTTAGCAGTATGATAAGTGGCATATTTCTGGACTGAAATGATCGTGCACTTTCTCCCGCCATATTGGAGACTTTGATGCCTGGAAAACAGGTGCTGCATGGCCTAAGCTGCAGGAAATGATCATTTCAGCTAGTTTTGTCATTATTTTCCCAGTAACAAGGCTCTCTCTTCTTCTCCTCTGTGACCATTTCACGGATTTAAGATTTACAATAACTTCCTACAGTACAGAGCCACTTGTGACTTTGACAGGCCCAGTAGTGACACTGCCAAACAAATAAATGAACTAACATTCCATGATTACAAAGAAACACTTGCATTTATATGAGATCTTACAGGAACATACAATAAATGATTTTGAAGTGCAGTGCTGCTAAAACAGTTCTCTCGCTGCAACACAAGGTCTTACAAACCATAAGACCCTAAGACATAGGAGCAGGAATTAGGCCATTCAGCCAATCGAGTCTGCTCCGCCATTCAATCATGGCTGATAAGTTTCTCAACCCCATTCTCCCGCCTTCTCCCCGTAACCTTTGATCCCTTTACCAATCAAGAACCTATTTATCTCGGTCTTAAATACACTCAAGCAGCAACAAGAAAAGCAGCCCGTTATTTGGTGGGGTTTGCCTGGAGTAAGACTTTCAGTAACTGAGAGAACAAGGGCTCCCAGCTCCTTTTTGAATAGTAGAATGGAACTGCTACACCTCGCATTGGACTTAATGCCTGTCTGAGGAGGCTGCACTCCACAACAGTTACACAAAATCAAAATGCTGCGGACATTTGGAGGTCTGAACTAAAAACAGAAAGTGCTGGAAAAGCTCAGCAGGTCTGGCAGCATCTGCGGAGAGAGAAATAGAGTTAACGCTTCAAGTCCAATAGGACTCTTCTTCAGAACTAAGAGTCATTTTGGACTCGACGCATTAACTCTGTTTCTCTCTCCCCGACAGTTACGTGTCCACACTTAAGAATTAGAACTCACAATCTCCTGACTCCTGTCAGGAGAAGAACTTGACAGTTATTGAACCAAGGTAAATATTGAGAATTAAAAGTGTCTTTGGGTGTCTTATTGTCCCAGATGTTAGCAACCCTCAGGTTGCATTCAAGTTCCCTATTGCACAGGATAAAGATAATTTTGCAAGGGTCTGTAGCAATGTGGAGCCTTGCCAGGTGGAATTAAGTTGGCAGAAGCTCTCAATTATGTGCTTGTCCTAACTCTGACCTGCTCCCCTTTAATGAGACTCTGCACCAGGAGCACAGTCTTACATAATCAGTGACTACAGATCATTCTTTTATTGCAGCATCTCACTGGAATCCCTGGACAGCTTCTTGTTAAGTTTGTGGAATATTTTAAGGGGTATTCTTACAAGGGAACTTTTTAAAAGTACTTTTAAATTGGCGCTGATAATAATGGCAATGGGTGGTTTCACATGGGCATCCCAATCATTGGATTTGAGTTTGGCCAGTTTACTCTGTAGTAAATTCATGCCGGAAACAGAAACAGCTTGAAACTAATTTCAGAGGGTCTCTGTCTCAAATCATAATGCAAGTTCCGCATCTCACGTATGCTACAGCGATCAGGTCAGACTTCCAGCTGGTCCCAGTGGATCTGGGTAGCAGGTCCATAGATTTTCCTGTAACTTGGAAAATACATTTGGAAGAGGAAACCTGCATTGATGCAGATACTTGTAATAGGATGTCAGCACCACAATGTCACGCTGTTGTTCGTGGAACCATTAAACAGCTGTGGCGTGGGATGGATTAAAAGTATTACATAGGAATTAAATGGAAATTACAGAAGGAAAACAGGCTATTTGGCCCAATCTGATCCATTCCAGTGTTTATGTTCCACACAAGACCCCTCCCACCTCTCTTCATCTCATCCAATCAGCTATCCTTCTATTCCATTCCCTTCCATGTACTTATCCAGCTGCCCTTTGAGTCCTATTTGCCGCAACCTCGTTCCATATTCTGACAAGCCTCTCAGACCTTAACGAAACCTCCATTTTGTGTTGTGTATTGGCGAATTATTTCAACATTGTGTTATGGAGCAAAGCTCATGTACAATGGATTTAGATTGCCCAATCTCCTTCCAATTAATATTCTTACTAACCCCTGAGTGACAAAACTGCCCAAACCAGCTAGGAATCCCCTTTCGCCTCCTTCTTTGGCACGATGTTCCCTGTGCAAGTGAGGAGTTGTCTCCTCGGAGCTAAACCCATTGCTACAATGTTGTAATTTGGCTGGAGGTGCGGCATGAATGGGGTTTACGCCGCAGATCCGGTGAAGTTACGGTGGGAGGGGTAGCAAGGAAAATTGTTCCAACTTACTTGTCTCAGAGTTCTTTTGACAAGTTTACTGAGATCATGTCTCCACTCCGGAATGTCTGGGTTGTAATCTTCCAAGTTGGGTGTAAACGACAGTAGCAACGAGCGGTAAGAATCTGCAGGACGAAGACAAGAGGACTTTGTTAAAAGAATTATGGCTTTCAGGGTCACATTTCTGTCAGATTTTGAACAGAATAAGTTTTGGACAAGGCAAGAAAACAATTTCAATTTTCATTTTCAGAAGTTGCTCCAGGGTCACTTTCTTTGATCGATGAAAAATGTTGCTCCAATTATTTTTTTCTCTCGGTTTTTTTAAAAGAAATTTCACAGTCTGCAGTGTTTCACAGTCCATCTAACTTTCAACAACAACATGCGCATTTCTAGAGCACCTTTCAAGTCGTAAAACATCCCAAGTTGCTTGACTGGAGCAATATCAGGCAACAATTGGCGCCAACCAAAGAAGGTGCTGAGCACAGGGGGTCACTGTGGTCAGTTTTAAGCCGGGTCTTAAAGGAGAAGATAGAGATGATGAGGTTTATGGAGGGAATTCCAGAGCCTAGGGCCTAGTTTGTTGAAGGTAGGTATGGCAACGGTGATTGGCTACACTTGTTTTGGGACCATTCTTTAGCTGCAGGGTTTCATTTTCAAGGGAAGGGGAACTGATGAGGGGGCTCACGTTTCTTTTATTCTTTCAAGCATCGTTGGCAAGGCCAACATTTACTGCCCACCACCCGTTGCCTTTGGAAAGCTGGTGCCGAGCAATGTGTTCTCTCTAAGCTGCACAGTCACGCCACCTCTGCAGCACACCAAAAGTCTCGGTGCGGGCTGCGGACAAATCGGCCCCTTTACTACCCCGAAGGGGCCGTGCACTCCAAAAAAAAAATGAGAGGGTACGCTAGCGGGAAGCCAGTGTCTCGAACTGCCGCAAACATGGCAGTTTGGTACAACCGAGTGGATTTGTCAGCCATTTCGGAGGGAAATTAAAGAATCGACCACGTTGCTGTGTGTCTGGAGTCACATCTAAATCCGACCAGGTTAAGTCAGAGGACTTCCTTCCCTAAACTATAGGTCACAATAACCCTGGTACATTTATGGTCACCACCACGACACCTCTAACATGGCTTTTGAATTCCAGGGGCTGAGTTTGACATCGCGCGGGCGGGCACACACCCGACTAGATTGGGCGCAAAATCGTGGGTGATGATGTCGGGCGAGCGTCCCGATGTCAGTGCGCACTTGTACGGTATTTCGGTCAGCAGGCCAACTCTCACACGGGCCCACCGACAATTAAAAGGTCTGTTAAGGCCACTAAAGTGTTAATTAAGATAGAATTTCTGCTGCCCGACCAACCTGACAGTGGGCGGGTGGGTGAATCGGCCAGATGCCTTTGAATTTTTGAGGAAGCCTTGGGGAATGAGGTTTCTGACATTAATTTAAACAAAAAAGGTAAAAGCACTTTAACGTTGTTTTTATTATGTACACGTTCATGTGAGTGAGTCCTCCGTGGGAACATTGCTTTCAGGTTTTCCACATCTTTATTTTTGATCTTAAAATTCCTCAACCCCCTGAGGCATCTCTCTGCCTTCAGGGAGCTTTCACTGTGCGCTCCCCAACGCCTGCCCAGACTTCACCCCAGCAGCGCTGAGCCTTTCAGCGCACGCTTCACACTGGTTAACCATTAACCGGCTGGCCAGTTGTGAAACTGCGGTCAGCGGACCGTTTCCCAGCTGGTCTCAGGCCCGCTCGCCACGCTCTCCCAACCACCCGAAAATCCTGCCCTAGATTTCTTTAACGATCTGAATTTTAAACTCCCCAGCTGCTGTGGTGAGATTTAAACTCTTGTCTCCAGGGCTGTGGATTGCTAGTCCAGTAACCTAACCATTGATGCTACCATACCTTGCCCTGTACAGTAAAGATTGCCGGTGTAAGTATGGCAGGAGGGGATGGTCACAGTTCGAAGTGACCTGGTCAGCTGCAGGCTGGGGGCTCCCCACGATATTGGTGCCTCTGTTTGGGAGCTTACCTCAAGATGAACGGGGAAGGGCATGCTGCTGAAGGGCTCCAACACCTGCAGCAGCTTAAGGGACCAGGCAGCATTCCCAGTTGTGGCTTGACACCTGCATCCACTTGCAAAGTGAAAGCTCAGCAATAAAGGAAATAACAGAGTGCACTGCCTCTCTTCCCATCAAAGTGTCAGCTGTGGCTCTTTAAAGTTACTTCTGTAGTTCCTATTCCCCCGCAATGACTAGACACCTGTTTAATACAGATGTGAACAACATTCAGCACTGCCGAGGGCATAATGGCAGAAATTATGGCGTACAAAGTCAGGCTGTCATTATCCGCTCCGTTAAATCTGCATTCCCATATTTGGACAGATAAACCCGGCACCCGGCGAAAGTGACACCAGAAAATCTGACCAATGCTGAAATGATTCAGCAAAAGCGTCCTTCATCCCTGGCCTGCCTGAACACTGCCTGAACATTGGGCAGCACTGAGGGACAAATCCTCCTTTGATAATCCTTGCTCCAGAGGAAATGAGCTTACTCTGGAGACAGACGATATGAAGCACTTGTTAAACTTACATTCTTGTCCAACTATAAAAGAAATTTGCATATTTGTGAGAACATTTCAGGGGATAAAGTGAGCGTGAAGAATGGGCAAACTATCTACAGAAGTATTTCTTTACTAAGTTTCGCTCTACTCTATAATGGTATCTATAAAACAGTGTGCTTTCCTCTCACCGAATACAGCTATGCTCTTTATGTCTTGTAGAATGGAATTCCCAGCAGACACCTGTACCGTGACACTATTTATCCCCTCTGTAGAGAATGTGAAGGAAGTGTTCTCGTCTAGGGTAATGATGGGCTGGAATAAACAACAAGAAATGAGAAAGCTCAGCATAATGGAACAGAAATTGATGAAAACACCACTGGCTGATCTATGCCAGTGAAGCATAAAGTAAGGTAGATGCTATAACATTCTAAAGCCAATAATACCATAGTAGGCCATTTACTGTTATTGGTACAATATCACAATGGCTCTCTTTTTCAATTTATAACTGTTGCAAGCAGTGCGAGTGAATTACACAAAAGTTAAAGTTACAGTTTGACCTATTTGAAAAGCCAATCTTCCTTTGGTTGCCAAATCTTACTTATATAGAGAAGCTTTTATATCTGTTATCAGCCTGAATGAGAGACAGATGCGCGCGCACACACACACACACACACACACACACACACACACATTTATACACATTGAATAACTGACAGGGTTAATGGAGAGAGTCCTGTAAAAATGTACAGGCAATTTGCTGAATCAAATGTGGGACTGGATGCTCATACACAGACTGGACTGGATGCCTTTGCCTAGTGGTGTTAATATTAGGGACGAATAATGAACTGGCAGGACCAAGGTCCAAGGCTGGAGTGAAGCAGAGAATAGAAGAATAAGTCTCTGCCATTTTCCAGCTCATCAGTTTGGATGATAGCTGGGATTGTCTACCCTAATTCTGTTTCTTCTGCCCTTTTTCCCCTCTTGTCTGCTACATTTTTTCTTATATCCTTATTCAAATCCTTTTCCAATGGTACAATAGCCTCTGCCCTAAGAAATGTTGTTATTTTATTCTTCCATGAGATGGGAGCTTTGCTGATCCAGCAATTATTGCCAGGCCCTAAATGCCCTCGAACGATTGGTGGCGAGTCAACCTCTGGAACAGCTGCAAGCATTGCTATTTTGGTACACCTGAGCGACTTGCTAGACCATTTTAAAGTCATCCACGTTGTTGTGGATCTGGAGTCACATACAGACCAGGTCAGATAAGTAAGGCAGGTTTCCTTCCCTAATCGACATTGGCGAACTAGTTGGGTTTTTATGACAATCTGGTGGTTTCACGGTCACCATTAGTGAGACTGGCTTTTTATTCCGGGTTAATTTAATCAGCTGAATTCAGATTCCCCAGCCACCATGGTGGGATTTGAACTAATGTCTCTGGATCGATAGTCCAGGCCTCCGGGTTCTTGTCCAGTAAAATAACTACTATTCGATCAGGTAACTAAGAAAGAGGAGTTAGAATAGGAATAGGTCATACAACCCCTCAAGCCTGCATCTCCATTCATTAGTACCAGGGCCGATCTTCTACCTCAGCTCCACTTTCCTGTTCTATCACCTTGGTCCTTGATTCGTTAGTGTCCATCTAAAAATCTATTGAGTACATTCAAGAATAAAATCAATGACTGAGCAACCACAGTTCTGTGAGGTAGCGAATTCCTAAGGTAACAGACAGTTGTGGTGAAGTCTGACTGTTATCTAATTGTTAGATAACCATGTGCTGGTATTGACTAACCTCGGTCTTGTTTTCAAGCCACCAGAAATAGGTGAGTGTTCCAGCGGTATTGGGCCACACCATTGCTGTCATATTCACCTCCTGATTGGTGATTGCAACGTACGGTAAAGTTAAGTGCACATGCTCAATAGGACCTGGGGAGTGGAAGGGAAGAAGACAGAATATCTTAAGATCCTCTCATTCACTCTGCACCAAGTTTTACAACAGCAAAATCGGAAGTCAATGTAATATAGCTAAAAGTAATCAGAATATTGCCCTTTTTTTTGGTGTGGTGTATCTTATGTTCATGAAGCCGAGAGAAGTTCACTTAAAATAACTGCAAATGTTAGGAATGCACAGGAGGTCTGCCAGCCTCTGCAAAGAGAAAAGGCTGTCAAAATTGACTCGCTGAAACATTAAGCTACTCGGCCTCTTTGCAGAGGTTTGCAGTTCTGCTGTGCATTGCCAAGCATTTTCTCTTTGTTTTTGACAGATATCAAACACCATAATAGTTAGTCGGAAAGTAAATACCCCTCTGCTACAATGCCCCCAGCTCTCATTCCGAAGTGGGCCCTCCAGGAGGGCAGTGTGACAATTCCCATTTCCTAAGCTGTCTATTCCTGCAGTCTCTTTTCAGCGAGACTGAGGGACTGAGATTCTTTGGGAGCTGCAATCCTGGCAGATAGTGTTAGCATCTGAAATTTCAGTTTCCAGCTGACATGAACTTGTGGCACAAAGCGTCTCACGATTTGTTTGCGCTGAATAAAACGGCGGGAGTGAAATTTGTGGGAGGTTCTGCCAATGTCCCACTGTAACGCCGGTGGGAAACCAATGGGCAACAGCAGGGAGCTGGTGCAACCTCCACCCTAACCCATTGCCTGTCACGTATAAGGCAAATATCATTCAGGAGGGGGTAGAACCAGCTGCTGGGAGCTCCCACCCCAAGTCCTCAGCGAGAGAGAACCTACTCAACATGGGGCAGCTGAGCACAAATACCACCACAAATGCTTCTCTGGCACTGACCACCCCTCCCTCAACCCCCCCAAACACCCAAGCATCCGTCTTATTGGCAGTTTGTGGGGGAAGTTGTCCCTCTCCTCCTCGGCCCAGGTTGCTTCCCTGATCGCCCACATGGGCACTGACAAGCATCTATTTGGAGGCTTGTAACACTCACAACAACAAAGTCTTGCGCTTTATAGCACCTTTGACACAGTACCAAGCCATTATAAGGAGATAGTAGAAGAGGGGAAGCATGTTTTAACGAGCATCTTAAAGGAGAAGGGAGAGGGGGAGAGGCAGGGGGGAATTCCAGAGCTTAGGGCCTAGGCAGTTAAAGACATGGCTGCCGATGGCACATGTTCACCTCAAATACTGACAAGCCTAGATATGCTGAGTCTTGACTAAGCCTCTGGCGTGGGAGCTCCTGGCAGTTGGCCCAGCCCCCTTCTGAATGATGTTTGCTGGCAATGCTAGGGCCAGGGTTAGGGCGGAGGTTGCAGCAGCTTCCTGCTCTTGATCACTGGTTCCCCACTAATGTTACAGTGGAACATTGGCAGAAACTCAGAGGAATATTGCCCCCGCCATTTTTGCCCCCACCATTTTACTCAACACAAACCAGTCATGGCAAGTTTTGTGCCAGGAACTCGTGTCAGATGAAAACTACCCCAAATCATTTTGTGCAGAATGTTTACCTGCATTAAGAGAGAAGAGGTGTTCATTTCTATTAATCTGGACTGGATTGAAACCCAGGTAACAGAAATGCTAAAACAATGTGCAAACTCACCAAGTCATGATCCCCACATAATAACAGGCACGTGGTGTGCTCAATAAACGAGTGATTTATTTCCACCGGATTTAAATACAATCATGATTTTATTTCGGAACATGTTCAAAAACTCTATCAAAATCTGCTCAAAATTAAGAGATTGTCAGAGGCAAAATCAAATAACATTTAATCAAATTCTCAGGTTAACAGGCCTATCTAGCTTATAACACACAACACAGGCTGACAAATTACATCAGTCAAATGCAATTTAAATATTAATGCACATTAAACCACATTTTTACTTCTCTTTAGTTCTGAAGAAGAATCATACGGACTCAAAACGTTAACTGTTTCTCTCTCCACAGATGCTGTCAGACCTGCTGAGTTTTTCCAGCAATTTTTGTTTTTGTTTCAGATTTCCAGCATCTGCGGTATTTTGCTTTTATCTAAATATTAATGCTGCATCGTTATTCCATTTAACAGATGAGACCTGTGATGACACAGTGGTGGTGGCCCTAATTATCACCTACCCTCCTTTATCTTAAAGGAACATACCGTGCCAGGCTCTGCAGTTACCTACTGCAGTAATTGGACCACTTATAGCTAACCCATACATCACCCACAGCACTTTTTGGACACTACCTTATGCTGTATTGAGCGGATCAGGCCAGGAAGGAGTCCTAGGGTTGGACTGGCCGAGTTGGGTAATTCTGAATGCCTTCACCACACCTTGTTTATGAAGGGATGACACTTGGCGGGTGGGGGTGGGGGACTGGGTGTTCCCATTTCACAATAACACAACGATATAAGTTCAAGGTGAGGGGCAGGAGGTTTAGAGGGGATGTGAGGAAAACCTTTTTTACCCAGAGGGTGGTGACGGTCTGGAATGTGCTGCCTGGGAGGGTGGTGGAGGCGGGTTGCCTCACATCCTTTAAAAAGTATCTGGGTGAGCACTTGGCACGTCATAACGTTCAAGGCTATGGGCCAAGTGCTGGTAAATGGGGTTAGGTAGGTAGGTCAGGTGTTTCTCACGTGTCGGTGTAGACTCGATGGGCCGAAGGGCCTCTTCTGCACTGTGATTCTGTGATTCTGATAGAGGTGTACAGGATAATAACAGGTTTAGATAAGGTAGACAAAGAAAAGCTGTTCCCATTAGCTGATGGTACAAGGACCAGGAGACACAGTTTTAAGTTTTTGGGCAAGAGACGTTGGAGGATGTGAGGAAATATTTTGTTTTTTTACACAGCGAGTGGTTGTGATGTGGAACTCACAGTCGATGGGGGTAGTGGAAGCGGAAACAATCAATAATCTCAAAAGGAAAATGGATGGGCACTTGAAGGAAATAGACTTGCAGGGCTATGGGGATAGAGCAGGGGAATGGGAGTGGCTGGGTTGCTCTAAGGAGAGTCGATATGGGCTTGATGGGCAGAATGGCCTCCTTCTGTGCCATTGTGACTCTATGGGCAGAATTTTCCGTTTGTCAGGTGGGCGGGCCTGACCCAATGGTGGGCGGGCGCGGAGCCAATCGCCGCTGGGGAGCAAGGCCGCTCGGCTAAGTGCAGCCTCAGGGAGATCGCCCCGGCTTTTAAAAATATTAAAAACAGAGAAAAGAAAAATCCCTTACATGTCCCCTCATGTGACAATGTCACATGAGCTGGGACATGTTCATAATTTACAGAACAACTTTATTAAAATTTTTAAACCCTACATGAAACCTCGTGCCGCCGGTGGATGAGGTTTCATGTTTTCTCTATTTGCCGCCGGGGTTCCTGGCTGACCCGACAACCTTAAGGTTGGATGGGCAGGTCTTTTAATTGGTTAATTGATCCTGTCAATGGCCCCCGCCTTCCTGAAAATGTAAATGGGGCGCGGTGATATCGGGGGTTCCACCCGACATCATCCTGCTTCATTTTACACGTCGGCAAGCAGGCCCCACCCACGCCCCCAGCTCGCCGATGTTAAAATTCTACCCTATGGCGGTATTGGGCCAGGGGATGTTTGTCCTCACTGTGATGCCATCTGGGTTGAATAGCCCACCAAAGTCACTGCGTTTGGGTGAAGAATGTGAGAATTGTCGACATCGGCAGACCAGGAATGAGTCAAAGGAGGGAATAGGAGTGGAGGCGGAGGGGGGGGAGAGGAAGAAGGTTAAAACCACACTCTCTAACTCACTATTAACCACGGCATCAACAAATCTGCCATTTTCACCAGACCCTTCATGATTTTATAGGAAGTCAGATCAGGATGAAAGCAACCCTCGCCATTAAACAATCTGACTTCCAATCTGCAAAGGAGGAGAAGTTCAGTCAAATTCATGAAGATTGATGATGATATAAAATTAATGTGTTTTCCCTCTTCAAGTGCTTAAGAAGGTAAACACCACCTGCTTTAAGCACAAGGCTTCAGCAAATTAGATAGAAAGTCACCAACACCTTTGTTATGAAGTAATGATCCATTCACTCAGTTGTCATTAACACCAAACATCAAGCTGTGTTCCGCTTATTTTGTACGCCATGGCATTAGAAGACCAGGGTTCAGCACATCAGCAAATAAATAAAGGAAAGTTTAGATATTGCACTTCTGAAAAAAAAGTAAAACAGGTGTTACGGACAGGAGGGAGAGGCAAAACTGAGCTCCTTCTTCCTCCCGCTGTCTGTCCATAAGCAGAGGCATTTTTAATCGGCTGTGGCGTGTTTCCCCAAACCCTCCAGTTTGTGAAGTCCATTTTTTTAAAGTGACTAGTAGCAAACTCTCTTCATGAATCAACCAGGAGGTTAGTTTATTCACACATTCAAACCCGGGCGGATGATTACAACTTCACACACGCGCGCGCACGAATAAACATTAAGGGGGATAGAAAAGAAGAGTTTTACAACTATGAATGACTAAACAGTAAAAAAAAAAACCGAGAAATTGGTAACAGCTCACATGATTTCCAGAATAAAGAAAGTCAAAGTCCAGGGTGCGAGGTGGTGTTTCTTCATGCAGAAGTTCCAGTTCCAATTCCAGTGGGTTCCTGGCACAAAGTAGCAGCTTAGAGTCCCTTTAAAGTGGATGGCGATGCAGCAAGATGAGATTTCTGTACATGGACTTGGTCTGCTTAGCAGGCGATAGCTAGAGGCATACAGATAAACAGGCTTTGAGGGGCTGAGACTTGTCGTAGGTCGCTTGGTCAACCTGGAGTCCTGCTGTGGGCTTTGCAGCTTGGAGGTAAATCACAGACTTCTTGTTTCTGAGTTCTTAACTGAATATAGATATTTCAAAACAGTCACTCAAGAAATGTGACCTCCTTCTTCCACAATGATTTCATAAAGGGATGTTTATCTGGTGTTTGGAGCTGGCTTTTGTTTTATGGGGGCTCATAATGTCCCAGTCATTAGCCTCTGAAAGAGTCATTATCCATATCAATGATCCTGTTCCATGTAGTTATTGCCTTGGTAGACCCTTGGACTCTGCTAAAATGTTAAGCTAATAAATATGCAAATGACATCAATTTTGTTGCATAGATTCTTTTTGAAATGGACCTTGACAGTCGCAGGTGTGTGATGGTGGCTGTTAGCACCTCTGCAGGTATAACGAGTTTCAATATCTCTCCCTTTGTTATAGTCTTCTGGTGTTGTGGATTATAATGGGTTCTTACAATGAGGTGTGAGATACCACGAGGATGAGGGTGGAATTCTTTGTCCTTGTAACTGCTTTTGGAAATTTCCAGAAACTATGTCCAATCTTGTGAGTCACGTGACCTCTAGCAGCCATCCTTTGGTTCAGCAACGTCCATTTTTAAATAAACAGAAGGAATAAAGTTTGATTTCCACAGTTTAGAATTTCTTTCATGTCTTACTGACATGTCACAGTGGAACCTAGGGAAATTTAAAGAGCCAATTGGTGTCTGTATTTTGAAGGTAAATAAAATAAAAATTTTTGGATCATTTTAAACAGAATGCAGCACGGAAATCCAGAATGACTGCTTTATCCATTTTCCCTTCACTATTTTCAGCAAAACTATCTGCCAAAAATTTTTTTGTTGTTGCCTATTTTATTATCAATCTCTTGTTGTATATAATGAGGAACAGGAGTGCGTGATAGGATCAGCGTCTGAGATGTGTACACATCAGTAGGTTCCCTGAGACTACAGCTGGTATATGCTTGGGAATACATGATATTGCCTGTCCCAGCAGTAGGGGTTCTTGGCTATAATCTCCAGAGCAGAGGAAGCCACTCCACAGACCCTTAGAACATTTTCACTTACAATCCCAATCAAGCATTTTTAGGTGAGGCATTATACAGCCAGGTGCAGAGCAAGGCTCCCTCTACTCTGCCACAGAAAAGTGACTTAAACATCACTTCAGAAGGCCACCACTAACCATGATTTTTCCACTTCTTGCACAGGTCAATTAGATGGCCAGTCTTAGCCAGACCCCCAATCTAGTGACATGTTCCACTATTGGTCTGCAATCTGTAGGAGACTGTTCAAATCCAAAACCTTACAGGCACAGTAAGACTCCATTTCACAAATCTAAGCTGGATGGAAACCCAAGTCCTAGTGGTGAAAGGCATATGTTGGTTTAAAAGGCTTACCAAGAAACTCAGATCAGCAGCGAAGATAATATGAGAATGGATTTTATTTTAAAAATATTTTTGGGGAATATTGTGTTATTCTGTGAAGAAGGGGTTATGTGTGTGTGTGTCTGTGTACGTGTGTGTGTGTGTGTGTGTGTGTGCGCGTGTGTGTGAATGATTTCCTTACCTCATGTTTGAGTCTGTTGGTGAATAATTGAGAGAGATTGATTGCTAAGTTTAGTGTTACAACCTGGTGAGGAAGGGTCAGATGGTTCCCCTCTTTGCCCTCTCCTCATTTAACTGCAACAGGTTTTTTTCATTGAAAAAGTATATTTGCCAATTCAGTGAGTAGTTAACTGTTTATGTGCTGTGATCATAAAAGAACCAATAGGACAGGTTTTCTTGAATTTAACAAAGAAGGAGGTTAGCTTTATTATTCTTAATCTGATCTAAGTAACATCATAAAATACAAAGACTTACACACACGCACACACACATGCGCACAACACACACATGCTCAAATGAAGTTCACATACAAACAGCCACAGACTACAGAATGAGGAAGGATAAGTTGGTCAAGGTTGAGTCCATTAAAAAAGAGTAGAAGTATATATTCTGTAGTTTGTAGTATACATTCTGTAGTTTGGTGACTTGGTTGGCTTCAGGTTGCATTCAATGGTCTCGTTGTTTCCAATTTAAAGACAGTTGTTCTTTGGAAGAAGGTGGTACTGGGTTGAATTATTTTAAGAAATCTTTGTCTGCAGCAGAGGCATCCATGGATGATCACAGTCAGGGAACAGGACAGGTAGGATGGAGAAAAAGGTAGGCAGGAAGGACCCCACACAGATCTTCTCCCTAAGCTGCTTGTCCTCAATTTTTCTGAGAAAACATGTGCTTAAAACATACAAAGGGTTGGTTTGTCATGTCACCATCCTTCTCCAACTGCCAGAGGGTTTCAAAAAAAGAAACATTGTTTATGTATTGCAAAGGACTAGATTAGCTCATGTCTGAAAGCGAACTTAGCCAGGGTCCAATTGCCCAAGCAATTAGTGTTAATGGCCCATCTCCACCAGTTGAATACCTCAGATAATTGCTGTAGATGCTTTGGAAATGAGACAGGAGATGTCAGTCCTTCACATTCCCCTGAAGTCATTGTCTCTGATGGATTTTGCAAACAGACTGACTCCCATCCAATGAATTGGAATGTGGAATGTATAGTAATGCAAATTGGGGTTAGCCATCTTGGGCTGTCTTCAAATCACTTCAGTTTCTGTGCTTTTAAAAGTTCTATTCAGGTTTCCAGCTGATAGATTGAATATCATTATTTAGCCTAAAGCACCTCTTCATAGCAGTGGTTGATTATCATTGTGTTGTGTGACTATCTGGATGACAGGAGGTGAAATAGATGGATTTGGTTTTTCTTTTTCTAGCAATTTCTATGTTCTCTGCCCAGATTGCTTTGGTCCAGTCATTGGGCAGGATTTTCCCCTTGGCGATTTGGGGGCGGGGCCGGCTCACCGAGGGGAAAGTGATGCGGGACGACATCGGGAGGAATCCCTGATGTCATCCCGGTCCGTTTAAATTTTTAGGAATGCGGGCGGACAGCGAAATCAGCTGTCCACCCGCCGACCTGTCAAAGGCCAATTGAGGCCACTGACAGGCTAATTAAGATAATTAAAGACCTGCCCGTCCAACCTTAAGGCTGGTGGACAGGCCAGGAGCCCCAGCGGGTTCCTGATTATACATGAAACCTCATGCACTGGCGGGATGAAGCTTCATGTCCGATTTTTAAACATTTAATAAATTTTATGTGTTTATTATTAACGTGTCCCATCTCGTGTGACATCGTCACATGAAGGGGGGCATGTTAATAATTTCAATACTTATCTATTTTTAGACTTTACTTACCTCTCACCAATCTCCCTGAGACAGGACTTTGCCTCAGGGAGCAGTGCGCTCTATCGTACGCATGCGTGAAACAGCGCACTCTGACAGCTGGGGATTCCCTCCACCCTCCCCCCCACCCCACCCTTCCCCCTCCCCCGCACAGGAAGCGCATAGCGTTTCCCGTCGGGCAGGCCGCTGTGGGGGGGAGGGGCCTTAATTGGCCCGCCCACTCAAAATGGCGACAGGCCCTGTTTTGGTGGCGGTCTGCATGCCGAGCCGGTGGGAGACCGCCGAGCCCGTGGGGCCCACCCGCCCACCCATCGAGGGCAAAATTCCGCCCAGAGTTCTAGATTCTCCCTCCCTCCTTGTTTAAAAAGTCCCTCCATTTCTGCTTGATGTCATGAGCCGACTAACGTGGGTACATTTGAGCCTGAACCCACATCCGAGATCTTAACTGCCCGAGCACATGCACCCCGAACGCAATTGTACGCTACACCATCTTTAAAGTACTAGTGCGAAATGCATATTTTAAAACAAAATCTGACAGCAATTCATGAACTTATTTCACCTCAAAGCTGAATCGCTGGGCTGGATTTTATGGGGGAGGGGTGTATTCTCCATCCCCCACCACCACCACCCCCCCCACAACCAAACCGAAAAGCCCAAGGTCAGCCCTCTCACCCAAAACCCGATCGCCCCTCAGCAACATTCTGCTGGGAGGCAGCCTTGATTGATTCAGAGTTGGGGCTTCCACCTCCACCACCACCCCCCCACCCCCACCCTCTGGGAGGATGTCCCACCCTCGAGAGCTCCTGACCAATCGGATCGGCTGGCAGCTCCTTGGTCCCAACAGCGCCCGATTCGAGTAGTGGCCACTGCTGGGACTACGGGCTGTCCCTGAAGAAGTAGCGTCGGGACTTTGGGAATTTTGGATGGGCCTGTCTTGCGAGCTGGCAGACCCCGATGAGGGGAGACGACAGGGGCTGGTGGAAGGCTTAAAGTTGGGGGGGGTGGGGGGAGAGGGGTGGTGTATGATGAGACAGGATAGGTGTGGGGTGCAGGTCGTAGAGCCTGGTGGGAAGGCTTAAGGGGGGGATATGTTCTTGCTGGGGGGGTGGGGGGGGGGGGGGAAGGTGGTGCCTCAAATGGACTCAGGTGATCCCCCACCCCCCCCCACCCCCCACCCCCTGCCAAAGGAGGTGCCTCCCTTCATGCCCGACAGCAGCTTGCACAGTGAAAGCTGCTGTGCTGCCGTCCATCCCCTGCTGCATGTACTGCAGCAGCTGAGGCAGAATGACGCCCTTAACTGGCCTTTAACTGGTCACTTAAGGGCCTCCATAGGCCCAAGGACAGGAGGATGGCCTGATACCATCCACGCTCACCCTCGTATGGGAGACAGGTCAGGTGGGTGGGAAGGCAGCAGACAGGCCACCCCTTTTAGTTTATGAGCACCCCACCCCCCACCCCCACCCACCTTCAAATATGCCGAGGTGGTGGAGGGGTGGGGGGGGTGTGGAGGTGGGGGTGGAGTGGTGGGGGTGGGTTGGGTGGGGGTGGTAATTAAATTCAGTCCTTTGTTCCAGTTACCCAAAGGGCTAAGTTTCTGCTCTGCATTCTTCTATAAGTTACATCGCAATGAAGGAATATTATTCTCTCACAATCAACCGGTTTAAAACACAGGACAGAAACACGTTCAAACCTGTACCAAAGGGAGAAATGAAGATTACTGGAACAAAAGCAGAGAATATTAGAAATGTACAGCAAGGTGGCCAGAATCTGGTGAAGGGAAAAAGACATTTAGGGTGGAGAGCATTCGCGAGAACTTTAAAAGCTGGGGCTTATTTCTATTTGGGTGGGGGGAGGTAACGTGCTGGGTGCTGCGCAGTATTTAGATTGCCAGCTCTGCAAATAGACACACAGGTTTCTTGCATCGCAGGTAAAGCTGCGGTGAATATTCAGATCGGTTCCTCTATCTCCAACTGCCCAGGAAAGATTGGCTTCGGTAACAACCTGAACTTGCTCTTTCCTCAAACGTCTGAACTGTGTGAAATTGTACTCAAATGTATGCCTGCGTTAGCACTATTCAAGTGTCTAAAGAAGCCATACTCTTATTCTCCTTGTGCGTCACAGCTCCAGCTGTGTAATTCCACAAATAAACCTGCTTTAATAACCTAAGCTAAAAACAGAAAGTGCTGGTGGTGAGGTCAGCTAATGTCAGGAAGACAAAAGACAGCTTCACGTTTTGAGATGTGGCATGACAAAGAGGCAAATCTTGAGTTGTTGAAAACATGTCCTAGCTACTTGCGTAATGATGCAGTTTGAGATTAACAGGCTGCAAGGAGACTTTGAAAAGCTGGAGCTGGATAGACGTAAGTTGCCTCACTCTATAATGTCGCAAGTGAGCCATTTTGAAAAAGTATCGGAAAAAGGAAAAGGATCCAGAATGGAAGGAAAAGTAAACGGGTGAGAATAACAAGATTGCCAAGTTCTAGAGTTATATGGGGCTGAATAATACAGAGGGGCAGACAGCGTGTCATCCCGGAAACCAGGTTGGGGTGACGCTGACTGACAAAACACCGAGCAGCCCTGGGGCTCATTAACAAGGGTCCAGTGGGTCTTCCCCCGTCATTGGCGTGGAAGTCCCGCCCTCAGGAGCTGCCTTGCAATCCGATTGACCAATTAATAGCCATCCATCAGTCCCAGCAGCAATGAGGGGCATCAGCTGAAGACGGAAGCCAAGGCCTAGGATCCCCGGGGCAGGTAATTCCAGGGTCTTGGGCCAGGAGGGTTAGAGAGGGCTAGGGACAAGGGCCGTGGGGGAGGAGAGGGTAGGTTTAAGAGATGGAGCGGGTAGGAAGGAAGGGTGGGTTCAGTCTAAGGAGGGCTGCCCCATGATCAGCAAAGGGCAGCCCCCCTGAAGAGCAACCTCCCCACTTTCCTTCCTGCCCTTTGAGGTTAAAAATCAGGCATATTATGGCACGGGCAGCATATAATTAGGGTCAAGTAGGCTTGATAACAAGCCTAGTTGACCCTTAAATGGTCAAATGTGCCGGATTTGGTGCCCGCCCCAGCCAACTGCACCTCCCACCCACCCCCCACCACCCCCCCCCTCAACCCCCCACCCTCCACCATATCACCATATTGTAGGGGTGAGTGGGAAGGTGGTGGGATTGGCACCAACGCCATTTTACGTGCCCGGGAAACACACCTACGGGGGGGGCACGTAAAATTCAGCACATGGTACCCAAAGCACAGAAATAGGCCCCTTGGCCCAATTAGTCTAAACCAGCCTTTAAACAATATGCTGACATTGCTGCATATTTCTAGCATTTTCACTTGCTATCACAGGGTTTTATCTTTATCATATGGACCTACAAGTTACATGTAGGAAGAGGGTGGCCTGGGTGTTTCCCAGGCTGTTCCAAGCTTGAGCGATGACACGATAGATTCCACCATGCTTGTAGACGTGTTTGATCCCTCCTTCGACTGAGCTGAGATTAGAGTAGGTCACTGCAGTACCGTCTCCAAATTCCATCTGTAAACTGGTCCTCGGAACATCTCCCTGTGTCAATGCAACAGGCAGGTTAGCAAGATGTTCAATACAAGTTGACAGGCCCTGTGTTTCAGTTCCACAGCAGTGGCTGCTTTTTTAGCTTAACCAGTTGCAAACCTGCAAATCCCACCACCAGCGACCAGAGCGCAAGTTAAAATAGCAGATAAATTTTCAGCACAGAAACAGGCCATTCAGCCCAATAGGTCACTGCTGTTCTTTAAGCCCTATATGAATCTTCTCCCATCTTACACCTTCTCATCCTATTATCTAATCCTTTCTACCTCATGCACTTACCAACTTCTTCTTAAATACATCTATTCGGCTCTACTTTGACAGATTGCCAGTGAAAAAAAAGCTCGTAGGTTGATTCAATTTAATAGCAATTAGAAAATGAAAATCTCAGCTTTGTTGGCGTACAAATCATTTTAGGTCTTGTAAGTTAACTGGAACCTTTGAACGCTAAACAAAATGCACTTAAAGAGCACAGCTCACAGGAGTGCAGGGCACTTTAAAGAGGTGGGGGAGAGTGATGAGGGCCTTGATGTGGGATGACAGATTGAAATTACGGGGTGGCCAAAAGAACAGCCAAAGAGGCAGCGTTTGAGAATGGCCTTAAAGGCAAAGGTGGAGATAAAGAGGGACCTGTACTTACCTAGAGCTTTATCATACCTTTCAGAAAGCACTTCATATCCAATGACTTACTTTGGAAGTTTATCATTGAAACTAAAACATGGAAGTTCCTCAGAGGTTTATTGGGTGAATGCATTGTTTGCTGCAGCTCGGACTGAAATGACTAGAAGGCACCAGATTGAATCCTAATACTAAATTATTGGATCTCAGAAAAAGCACTAGGTGGGTGTGAGAGATACCTATGGAATCTATCTCAGCATAAATTCGGGAAGGAGGAGGAGGAAACGATGGAGAAAGAGAAAGCAAACAACATGAAACCATAGTTTTCACTTTCTCTCCAAAGGTTTCTCTCAAGCCTTTGCATTTTAAATATAATTATATAAATAATAGCTTTATTTAGGGGCATGACATGTGACCCTCGTACTCTTAGGCTAGGAGGCAAAGGTTTCTGCATGTGATTCTATTCCATTGGCATAAGTGTATGGAAATGGGTTAGGAGAGTCTCTGGCTTGTCTGTCAAACCATCCACCCCCATGATTAAACATGCTACTGGACCTCAATCTGAAGGCTTGTACATGAAGAACAGTTAAGTGTCTAGGTGGGTTTGAAAGATACCTGTGGAATCTACCTCAGCATAAATTCGGGGAGGAGGAGGAGGAAACAGTGGAGAAAGAGAAAGCACATAACGTAAAACCATAGTTTTCACTTTCTTTCCAAAGATTTCACTCAGGCCCTTGCATTTTAAATATAAGTATATAAATAATAGCTTTATGCTATCCATGTATGTATCAAGCACAACCAGATAATCATGTTATCTCAAACAGTGACACTTGTATAATTCAGCACCAGAGAACAGACATATAATACTCTTATCTGGTAAGAAAGTGATGGCTCTTGCATAGAAATGATGTATTATAAACCATGCATTATAAATCAGGTGAGTAGTTAATGAGATACACTGGTGCCTTGAATCCCAGGTGCAGCCAGAAGCTAAAGGGTTTGTGCTTGGCTCAGTGAGTGAAAGGGAAAGGTGGTGGAATGGCAGAGATCAGAGTGAGGAGGAAGAGGAAGAAGAAGCTTGAGGAACATTGGAGTTGGAGAAGCTAAGAATGGGGTGAGAAAAAGAGGAAGAGAACAGGGTCAAGAAGGTGGTAGTTGAAGAGGAAAGAGGAGCAAGTGGCATTGGATTGGGTAGACTGGGGTTATTTTCCCTGGAGCAGAGGAGATTGAGGGGGGACATGATTGAGGCGTATAAAATTATGAGGGGTATAGTTAAGGTAGACAGAATGGAACTTTTCCCCTTGGTGGAGGGATCAATAACCAGGGGGCATAGATTTAAGGTAAGGGGAAGGAGGTTTAGAGGGGATGTGACGAAGAAATTTTTCACCCAGAGGGAGGTGGGAATCTGGAACTCACTGTCTGAAAGGGTGATAGAGGCAGAAACCCTCATAACATTTAAGAAGAATTTGGATGTGCACTTGCGACACCATGGCATACAAGGCTAGTGCTGGAAAATGGGATTAGAACAGTTAGGTACTTGTTTGACTGGCGCAGACTCGATGGGCCAAAAGGCCTTTATCTGTGGTGTAGACCTCTAGGTGAAAGTAGATATGGAGCAGGAGAAGGAAATTAGGAGGAGAGAAGAGGGGAGAAGACACAAGGAGAAACATGCACAGTCAGCTCTGAGTGATGATGGAAGGTCTCCCCTAACTTCAATATCGTTCACAAATATCATCCCAAAAACACAACTGTATTCTCAAGCTACAGGCATGCTTTAACAGCTGTTTAGTTTGTCCTTGCACTGTCATTTTAGTTGTTAAATAATGTAAGATGCGACTGGCCACACACCATCACATCGCCATTGGAGTGATGCAAATACAAAACTGTTTTGAATCAAAGCAATATGATTGCAATTAGGAGATCACCCTTCAATGCATCAAGTAGCGTTGAAAATAAAATTCCAACAGATGCAGCCTAACAGTCTATTTCCCCTAAAATTTGCAATTGGTAGTTTAGGAATTAGAGCGACAAGTTGTCAGATTTTAAGTTTTGAAACTTGAATTTTCCATTATCCTTAATTTGCTTCAATTATTTAATAAACACTTGAAAGAGTTATTTCAATGGTTTTAATGTTTTCTAGTAAGTATAGAGCATGCCAGAGCTGAAGAGTGGAACATTTCGCTCTTTAGGGCACCCAGGGGCAATGTTAAGCACTCCTGGGTCAGATACAACACTGGCTAGATCCTCCAGAGGCCATGTAAACTCCCATGGCCAATAAGGGAAGAAATAATCTGGAAAATTCCTTTCTGATCCGCTCAGACAATTGAAACGGATCCCAACAAATCATATGGAGTAAATGTTACACACCCAATGTGGAGGGGAGGGAGTAGATCGGAGGAACTCCATGTGGGACTACTCCTAGCTGGGCCTGGCCAAGGTAGCCATCAACAGACCCAAGCAGTGGGCAGTCAAGGGGGTCATTTGGCTCAACTGCTGCTTCTGTTTTGTGATTATGTCCACACCCGGGTATCCTTGGAAAGGGAACATGCAGTCTCTGTAAGTAAGTTTTGGGCCTTTTGCAAGCAGTGGGCACTGCAGGGACTGGAGTGCATCATCACTGTTGGGAATGTCACTTTAATCTGTTTAGCCGGTAAAGGTTTGAGGTGTTCTTTGCTACAGTATACGAACGGTGTCCCTTTCAAAAGAGGCACTTAGTTCCTCTTTATTGGCAACCTTCTAATCTTTAGAATGATCAAATGAAACGGAGTTGGTGTGTTTGGTGACGCCTGCGGAGACGGTGTGTTTGACCAGTTCCCCTGGCAGCATGAGGCGGACGGTTCTCTGGGTCTCCCTGGCCGAGATGGTGTAGTCCTTGTTGTACCGAGTGAGGTGCGAGGCCTCGGAGGCGATGTGCTCAAAAATGTCGACAATAAAGGGATTCGTAACCCCCATGGCCTTGGTAGAGATCCTGTTTGGAAGGGTGGACCTGGGTCAGCACCCTGAACACGCAGGTGGAATAGCTTTGCTTGCAAGATTTCCTGTGCTTCTTGGGCGGCTTCTTGGTGACTTTAGTCAGCGACTGTTTTGATGCCTTGCGGGATGCACCACCCTTAGCTACAGCCAGCACCTCAGGCGTTCCACTCCACTTGTAGTTGTGTCAAAGGAGATATGAAGACACTCAACTTCTAGATGACCATTCCCACCCTAGTCCAGACCCAACACACACGGATGGTTCTGGTAGGGAAAACTGAGCAGTGATTTGATGTATTTATGCAGGGCTTTATCAAACGACAGCCAGATAACATTGAATAAAGGATGGAATGGACAGTGGCTCTGTGACAGAGCAGTTCTGCCCAAAGACAGTGCAATTGGCAAATGCTATGGGCATGATCAATCATTCCTGATCACAGCATGTGATAACACCTGACCACTCATCATTATTCTTTGTGCACTTTACAAAGAAAAGAAAAAAAGTTCTATATGAAACTTTTTTTTATTGACTGACTTGTGGAACTTCTGATGCAGTTCACAGAACACGGCAGCACAGAGGGAGGCCATCGTGTCTATTGCTATTTATGGCACCCAGGGGCAATGTTAAGCACGACTGGGTCAGATACAACACTGGCTAGATCCTCCAGAGGCCATGTAAACTCCCACGGCCAATAAGGGATCATGTCTGTGCCTGATCTTTGAAAGGGCTATTCAATTAGTCATGCTCGCCCGCTCTACCCCCATAGCTCTGCAAAGTTTTCCTTTACAAACGTTCCTTTTCCCAGACAGTCCACATAAACAGGAGCTGCCCAGTAGCTGGGAGCGCTGGACAGGCAGCCTTCTTAGGAATTAAAGACAAAGAACTTGGGTTCGGCTGGTGCAACCATTAAAATATTTTTATCTTCACAGAGAAGGAATTCATAAAGCTAGTAATATCTGAGCTGCAGGGTTTTTCAGCAGGGAGTTTGTGGAAAAGATAAAATTATTTGAAAGAGATAATTTGAAAATTCCAAAAATGGAAAAGGGTTAGGAAGTATCTTCAGAAGTCAGGTAAACTACTCACAGAATCTCAGTGTAGAAGAGGCCCTTCGGCCCATTGAGTCTGCACCGACATGTGAAAAACACCTGACCTACCTACCTAATCCCATTTACCAGCACTTGGCCCACAGCCTTGAATGTTATGAAGTTCCAAGTGCTCATCCAGGTACTTTTTAAAGGATGTGAGGCAACCCGCCTCCACCACCCTCCCAGGCAGCGCATTCCAGACCGTCACCACCCTCTGGGTAAAAAAGTTTTTCCTCACATCCCCCCTAAACCTCCTGCCCCTCACCTTGAACTTATCCCTCCTTGTGACTGACCCTTTAACTAAGGGGAACAGCTGCTCCCTATCCACCCTGTCCATGCCCCTCATAATCTTGTACACCTCGATCAGGTTGCCCCTCAGTCTTCTCTACTCCAACAAAAACAACCCAAGTCTATCTAGACTCTCTTGATAACTTAAATGATTCATCCCAGGCAACATCCTGGTGAATCTCCTCCAAACCCCCTCCAGCACAATCACATCCTTCCTATAATGTGACGACCAGAACTGCACACAGTACTCCAGCTGTGGCTAAGGTTCTGTATAACTCCAACATGACCTCCCAACTTTTGTAATCTATGCCTCGATTGATAAAGGCAAGTGTCCCATATGCCTTTTTCACCACCCCACTAACATGACCCTACGCCTTCAGAGATCTATGGACACACACACCAAGGTCCCTTTGTTCCTCAGAACTTCCTAGTGCCATGCTGCTCATTGAATACTTCCTTGTCAAATTACTCCTTCCAAAGTGTATCACCTCACACTTTTCATCTGCCACTTACCTGCCCATTTGACCATCCCGTCTCTAACTTCCTGTAGCCCAAGACACTCAACCTCACTGTTAACCACCCGGCCAATCTATTGGGGAAAGCTACTGCATAACGTAAAAAAGGGCGGCAAAAAATGAGTTCTGAAGAAGTCACATTCGACTCTGATTCTGTCCCCACAGATGCTGCCAGATCTGTTGAGTTTTCCCAGCACTTTCGGTTTTTATATCAGCAAAGTATGTGATGGATTGCAAATCGGTAAACACTTCATTTGCAAATTGTTACACAGAGTTTACAGCCATTCGGCCCAACCTGTCCATGCTGGTGTTTATGTCCTGCACTAACCCCATCCCAATCCTCTTCATCTAATTCTAACAGCATAACATTTTATTCCTTCGTCCCTACTGTGTTTATCTAGCTTCCCATGATAAACACCTCTCCTATTGCCACAATGACTCCTCGTTTTCCACATTCTGACCATTCTCGGGCTAAAGAATTCTGAGCCGGAGTTCCTCCAGCAACCAACACTTGCTGCAGATGTGGTCACTGCGGCTCGCAATGGGATCTGCCTGCTCTCACATCATACAGCTACAGCACATCACCTGCCCAGCCATCTCTACTTAGATAATTAATTTATTAATTAGCTTTGCAGTGTTTTTTTTTTCAAATTTGGTGCAGATTTCCTACAATCTTGTAGTCCCTCACAAGGCCCAGGAGAAACAAATACATTGAAGAACAGTGTTGCTGCCACATGCTAATGCAAGAATTTTAGATACTTTCACCTTTTTAATACAGTGAATCCAGATAATTACTATAAATTAAGTCAGGAAATTAGAACCAGGGGACCTAAATGGAAATTGATCCAAAGTATGTTTGTAACAAATACTGGAAAAACGTATTTGCTGAAGAAATTTTAATAATCTGTCAGGGGAGCAGTGAAGGTAAAATCATTTGAAATATCACTGCAGAACATCTTTTCCGACCCAGGAATGTTCTCATTTTGTGTACCGGAAGGTAATTTAAATGCTTTATGTGCTTTGAGTTAGCTATGCTGCTTGAGGCATAGTCATTGGTTTTGCAATAACAATTTCTACCATCTACTCCTCCTCCAAATTCAGGAATGGATCCAATACACTTCAATTGCTTATCGAAGCTCTATTCAAAAGCCAGCTGCATAACAGAAGATAAATTGCTTGCTTATCTCAGGCTCAGGACTTCAGTATATAGATTAAATGAAGTTGGGATGTGCCAAAATGAGTCCCTGAGGAGCAGATTACAGGTCTGCAGATTCACCTGCTGGGCTTAGTTTTATCTTCATCTCCATTCATTATATATTAAATGTAAGACAACAACTTAGATTCATTTAGTGCCTTCAATGCAATAAAACATTCCAAGGCACTTCACAGCAAAATTTGACAATGAGCTAAGGAAGGGGATATTAGGTCAAATTGGTGAAAGCGGTAAGGTGTTAAGGACTGGTAAGGACCAGCTTAAAGGTTTTGGAGGGAGGTCTGTAGCTTAGGGCCTAAACGGTTGAAGGCACAGCCACCAATGTGGAGTGATTAAAATAGGGGATGCGCAAGAGGCCAGAATTGGAGAAGCTAGAGATCTTGGAAGGTTGAGGGGCTGGAGGAAATTACAGAGGTGGGGGTGGGGGGGGGGAGGGGGGAAGAGATGAGGCCCTGGAGAGATTTGAAAACAAGGATGACAATTTTAAAATCGAGCTGTTGCTCTGGGAGGCATACATGTCAGCGAGCACGGGGTGAGGGGTGAATGGGACTTGGTTT
The DNA here is from genome assembly GCF_017639515.1 of Carcharodon carcharias. Classification (NCBI taxonomy): domain Eukaryota; kingdom Metazoa; phylum Chordata; class Chondrichthyes; order Lamniformes; family Lamnidae; genus Carcharodon; species Carcharodon carcharias. The sequence continues at coordinate 116,834,881 of NC_054483.1, read as the reverse complement.
GAGTGAGGACATTGGCAGCAGAGTTTTGGATGACCTCAGGTTTCTTGGAGTTAGAACATGTGAGACTGGCCAGAACTGCATTGGCATAATCAAGTCTCGAGGCATAGATAAGAAGAGGATGAACTAAGGTAGGGGTGGAGATGGGTGATGTTACAGAGGTGTGGTCTTAACGATGGCACGGATATGTGGTTGGAAGCTCATCCCAGGGCCAAATATGACACAGAGATTGCTAACAGCCTGGTTCATCCATAGACAGTTGCCAAGGAGAGGGATGAGGTCAGTGGCCAGGGAATTAAGAATGGAATTTGTGGAGGGACTGAAGATAAGGGCTTTGATCTTTGCAATACTTAGTTGGAGGAAGTTTCTGCTCCTCCAGTACTGGATGTCAGACAAACCGTGGAGGGGTCAAGGGAGGTGATGGTGAGTTAGAGCTGGGTGTTGTTTCTCGACTTGTGATAACTGTTGCTGTGTTTTCGTACGATGTCACCAGGGGGCAGCATACAAATGGAAAAATATAAAGGAACCAAGAACAGATCCTTGGAACGCTCCAAAGGTAACTGTATAGGAGTGGGAAGAGAAGCCAGTGCAGATGTTGTTCTGGCTATGGCTGGTTACAAAGGAACTGAACCAGGCGAGTGCAGTCCCACCCAGCACAATGGCGGAAAGGCTTTGGAAGACGATGGTGTAGTCAACCATGTCAAAGGCCAGGTTAAAAAAACGACAAGGATGTGATCACAAACACAGAGGACGTCATTTGGGACTTTGATAAGAGCTGTGGAAGGGGTGGAATCCTGCTTGGAGGGAGCCAAGCATGATGTTCTGGGAAAGAGGGGACAGAGTTGAGAGGCAAAAGTATGCTCAAGGGCTTTGGTGAGGAAAAGGAAGTTGGAGATGGGGGGGGTGGGGGGTGGTAATTAACGAAGGTGGAGGGGTAAAATGTTTTTTTTTCTGAGGAGAGGGCAGATTTGCAGGAGAGAGGGGCAGGCCCTGAGGAGACAGAATAGTTAATCAATATCAGTTAACATGGGAGCCAGGAACGGAAGTTGTGTGGTTAATTAGTGGGAATAGAGTTGAGGGAGCAAGAGGTTGGTCTCGTGAACAAGGTGCGCTTGGAAAGGGCATGAGAGGAGATCAGAGAGAAACTAGAGAAAGATGCATGTTTGTCTCTATGGGAGGGAGCGAATCTTGGAGGAAGCTTGGCTGGCAAAGCAGGGAAAGGAAGGGAAGCAGCAGAATCAGCTGAATGGTTGGTCTCAGTCTCAGTGACAAAGAAACCCATGAGTTCCTTGCGCTTATCGTTGGACGAGGGGGTGGAGGAGACGGGGAGAAGAGTTTAAGAAGATGATTTAAAAATAAAACTGCTATAATCTCACAGCACAATGGCTCAAAGAGTGTGGCTCATGTTTCCTATTACTGTTTCAGGCTCCATTTAAAATATAGATTAGCTATCAACAGGAGATCCAGCTGTTTGGAGAGACTCTCGATTGTAAGTTGATTTGTTTGGACAAGTTAGGCTGCTGGTTTATGGACATCCCATGTAGCTTGGTGCAATTTCCCCACAGGAAGCAATGACATTTTGTAGTGCGATGGACCCAAACAGCAGCAACTACACTCCAAAGGGAAAGTACTTAATTTGCTGTAAAGCGCTTTGGGATATCCTGAGGTCACTAGAGGCACTACATAAAAGTAAATCTTACTTCTTCTTTCAAAGATGTCACACTACTTAACTATTTCTACATGAGCTTCCTTCTTTATTTTGAAGACTACAAACCTTACACAGCCAGAGAAAATCCCGTAACGCTCATTATTTCCACCAACTAGTGTCAAAAGTACAGCACCCTACCCCAAACAACTTTGAAATATGATAGATTGGTGTTGTTAAAAAAAATGTAGGTGAGGACCATAAGGTGCATGAAATACCACCATGGCTCAAAAGGGTAAGACAGAAGGCAAAATACACCTAGAAACAGTGATTAAGCTGTATCATGATTGACTTTTAAAGATTTTAGATTTGGGCAGGGGGAAGATAAATACTTTTTTTTAGCTTTTCGATCATTATTTCTTCTTGGTTGCTGGGGGCTAGATAATATTTATTACCCATTCACTAGTTGTCCTCTGAGCATTAAGAGTGATCCACTTGATAGGAAACACTTACATGTATTCACATAGGAATGGCAGGCTGCCTTCCTTGAGGGATATTAGTGAACAAGTTGGGGTTTTGCAACATTGCTTTAGCACTCATTATCCTGATGCCAGATGACCAGATTTATTGAATTCAATGTCACAAGTTGCCATTGTTGAATGTGAACATGTGTTTCCTGCAATGCTGAAACAATATCATAACCACTAGACTATTGTACCCACCTAAAGTTAGAGCTGGAGACTATGATGATCTTGATTTCAACCCAATGAGGATATGAGAAAGGGAGGAAATAGATGTAATGACTTAAGAAATAAGAGGAACGTGCTTGTGCTTGGAGCTTTGGGACAAAGCCTTGTTGAAAGAGGAATTAGGGGAAATTGACTATTCAAAAATAGCTTGTTTTATAAAATCAGTAAGAAAGACTTGCATTTATTTAGCACTTTTCATGACTTCAGGGTACCCCAAAGCACTTTTGCCATCAACTACATGCTTATGAAGTGTACTCGCTGCTATCATGTCAGAAATGCAGCAGTCAATTTTGCACACAGCACGCTGTCATAAACAGTAATGTGATAATGACCAGATAATCCTTCTTTTCATTGATGTTGGCTGAGGGATAAATATTGGGGCAGGATGCCAGGGAGAACTTCCCTACTCTGTTTTCAAATAGTGCAATGTCAACCTGAGAGTATAGACCCGGGCCTCAGTATCAATAACTTGTCCAAAAGGCAGTGCAGCACCACCCCCCTCCCTGTACTGAAGTGCCAGCATAGACATTAATCTCAAATCTCTGTGTGGAACTTGAACCCACAACCTTCCAATTCAGAGGTAGGAATGCAATCCACTGAACCACCGCTGACACTAGCTCCCTAGCAATGTGAAAAGAAGTAAAACAAATTATCACTGACACTGAAATCACAATAACACTTCAACTCATGCCATGTGGTGCCATTGTAGATTCCTGCTGTCTATCACCACATACCGAGAGGAAAAAGTACATTTACAAAATGGAATATAATGGCCCCCCCCAGGGACTCCACAATTTATATCATAATATAGTTTGTGATGTGTTTTGAGAGTATAACAGACCCAGTATTCAGATACCATAAAACTGCTTGATGTTCACGGACATGTCCTGCAAAACATTGCATTTAACTTATTTCTTCCTGACAGGCCTCTCATGATTAAATCACAATACTTAATCCTGCAGTGCATCCATATATCATTATATTTTAATTATACCATAGCGTTGGTATTGACCGCAACAGCTGCTACTGTCAAGAGCTAAAATAATCCTATGGTGAACTTCAACTGGATGAAATAGATAGCCTTCTGAAGGCCCAATGTATAAAAGCATCGAATCATACTGAGCAGGACAGTCCCAAGTTGAATCTGGTCCCTGGAAGCCGATCCCATCTTGAGCAAGGGGTGCCCGCAGGCTCAGAAAGGGAAGAGGTTAAGCCCAATAGTCCTGCCTCTGTCACTGTCCAGTTGCCTCAACTGTAAAATGCCCATATGAATGTCAGATGAGCAGCACGACAAGCTTGGCAGCAACCCTGAAATTCCCTGCTCCCGCTCTTACTCAGGACAGAGGTTATGACCAAGTGAGAGGCGGGGTGAACTGGTTCCCCTCTATTCGGACTCCTCGGTTGATCAAAATAAAGATTTAAGTTACTTTCCCATGAGGATATGTCTTTTCCAAATCAGAATGTATTTAACTGTTTAAACCGTGAGAATAAGGAGCCAATCAAACAGGGTTTTCTTAGGTCAGAGAAAGAGGAAATTTATTAACCACTAAACCCAAGGGAAAACATGATAAAAACGTGACATCTCACACACACACACACACACACACACACACACACAGACACACACACACAGGTATCAAAAATAAGGGGAGTTAGTGTCCAATAAAAAAAAGGTTAAAAAAAAAAGAGTTACGTGCCCTTTACTTGTCCTTGAGGTGTATAGAGTTTTTAAACATTGTGGCTGATTTGGATTAGCTGGTTTTGTGGATGTGGTCAGATATAGGTGGTGTTGCAATTACTGCGAGATCTTGGTTCGCTGGCAGATTTCCAGGAAAATTGGCTTCTGAACTGGATAACATACTTGTTCCAAGAAAGAGAGAGAGAGAGAACCCAGCTTTCAGCCTGTTTTCTCTGCTGAAAACTTTCTTGCAATCTCTTTGCAGTGGCTACAGTTATACTTCACCCATTGTGTATTTCCAAGGGGTTTTGAGTGGGTCTGTCTGTGGCAGCTATTGTTTCAATATCCAGCTCGTTGCATTTTAATGTCTCTTCCTTAGACAGTGACGAGTTTCAATCTGTCTCTAAATTATAGGAAATGTCAGTCCCTTCGCACTCCCCCAAGAGTCCTTCTTTTGTTTTTCACCTTCACCTTGAAAGGTGGCCTTGCATTTTTAAGTAGTTTGTTCTGTCTTATTTCAACCTGTAAGATTTCCAGTCAGTTGAAAGTTTGAAAATCATATTTTCGAAATTAAAGGGGAACAGCCTTCTGACACAGAATCAAAGAGAGATTCACAGAAGGCACCCATCTAATACATCATTAACTGTTGCTGCAGCTCAGTGTGGGGGCACTCTTGCCTCTGAATCAGATGGGTTCAAGTCCCACTCCAGCACTTGAGCACAAAATCAAGGGAGACACTCTAGTACTGCACTGCCGAAGGTGATGCCTTTTGGATGAGACATTAAACCAAGGCCTCGCCTGCTCTCCCATGTGGACATAAAAGATCCCATGAAACTATTTCAAGGAAGGGGAGTTGTTTCTGTGTCCTAACCAATTGTTGTCCTACAATCAATATCTCAAAAAACACATTATCTGCATGATCACATTGCTGCTTCAGGGAGCTTGCTGTGTGCAAATTGGCTGCTGCGTTTCCTATACTACAATAGTGACTACAGTTCAAAGGCATTTGATTGGCTGTAAAATGCTTTGGGGCATTCTGTGGTTGAGAAAAGTGCTATACAAATGCAAGTCATTCTTTCACCCACATCTGTTCGCACCAGTGCCCACTCTTCAGTGGGTGCAATCTACTGTCATTCTATTTTCCCTGTCTTTTCCCTGTATGCTTTTATATTCTTCCTAATACAATATCTTCCAGAGTCGATGCCTTTGAAATATCGTCATAGAACCTCTTTTGCAAGTGACTGTCAAGACTCACTTGATTCACATGAAGGATGGGCCACTTAGTCAAGGTAAGGGAGGACAAAACCCTGAATGAGTTACAGTCTTCAAGGGAAGAAACGAATCATGGGGTGAAAAAAAATCAGGATGAACTTTTGGGTTGGCAAAACTAAATTTTGCAGTCTCCAATGGACAGGACATCTTCAGATGAATCGACAGCCACAATCAGTTCTTCTCCCTGAACAGTTATGGGCTGTCATTTCAGTTCTGCAGTGCTTAAAGGAACAAGCACAGAAACCAAGTAACTAATTATTTTCTGGTTCTACACTCCAACTCATACTCTTACAGAATAGAGTTTGTCTGGATATCTCGGCGCATTTTATAATTCTGGCTCCCATTCAGCTGTTCATTGGCTCAAACAAAGGATCATTGTATTGGCTACAAGTAAGCAAAATATTCAGCTTGGGGAAGCAGCTACTTAGTAGGCTGATGACAACATACCTGATGTCTCTTCCTATCAATGCATCAATCAAATTTTCTGCTCCAATTACTGTAATGAAAGGGCAGCCTGAGCATCAGGGAACTAAATTATTACATTACTCATTCCTTTCTCGATAATTATTATGAAGGAATCTCTGTGTTTTCTGCTTCTGTTGTTCCATTGTTTCTAATTCTGGATGTGGCTGTGAGTTATGAGGCTTGTCCAGGTGGGTTTTCTTGTGCTCCCACCACAGTGTTAAGTAGGAAATTCCAGGATGCTGATGAAGTGACAATGAAGGAATGATGATAGCTGTCCGAGTCAGGGACAGTATGTTACTTGGAGGTGACATTGCTCAGCAGTAGAGATTGCAGGCGGAGGGGCTGTCAAAATAACCTAATGTGCCCTGTTTACATTTGTGGGATGGTTTCACCAACAAAACCGAAAATGCAGTTACCTTTAAATAATATCTAGAAATGGAGGCAAAGGATTGAAAGCTAAAGGATGCCAAAGGCCAGATATTGAAGTGGTTAATTATCTTTAAGGCATTTAAAAAAGGAAGCAAAGCATTCCATTTTTCATTTTAAAGCTCCTTTTATGAATAAATTTTTCACTTGCACGAAGAAAAGACGGATGAGAGAGGTTGTGGTGAAAAATTAGAAAAGGTGATGGAACCTTATTCACAAGTTCTACTTGAAATACTGGCTATTGCAATCTTTCACATAGACTAAAGCCTCCCTTGTGACTTGGTCAAAACTGCACAGATTAATATTGGAAGCTGTTGCTGATGACTAATGATGATTAATTATTTCATACAAATTGTTTTTTTCTCGCTCTTCTTTCTTGCGAATAGCACACGCAGTTGGTATTGACAAAAGAGCGTTATAAAAAGAGTAGGCCGCTCAGCCCTTCAAGCCTGCTCTGTCATTCAACTAGATTATGGCTGATTTCTATCTTAACCCCATTTACCCGCCTTGGTTCCACAATCCATAGTACACCTTTTTTTAATCAAAAAATATATGAATCTCCGTTATTTTGAATTGATCCCAAGACTCAACAGCTTTTTGGAGGGAGAGTGTTCCAGATTTCCATTGCCATTTTTTTTTCCTGATGAAGGGCTTTCTCACGTCAATCCCGAATGACCCCAGCTCTAAATTTAAGGCAGTGGCCCCCTTGGTTTGGATTTTTTGGACACCAGGAAAAATCACTGCAGGTGCCCCGTGTGACATTCTCAAAGGAAAGCTCACCTCCTCTAAGTGCACGATGAAGGTAATGTTCTGTTCCGACCTGGTGGCCAGTCTGCCGTTGCTGGTGACGAGGTGTAGACCCCGTGGAGCCCTGTTGGAGCACTGATGCTGTTTGGCAGTGTACTGTTCTCTGACGCCATCAGTGCAATTATTGGAGCCAACCTTTCTGTAACTGCATAAGTTGAAAAACACTGAATTAAAATAAAGCTTTAACACGGCCACTGTTTTGTTGCAGTCTTGTGTGAATGGCACGGGTGTAACTATTTCATTGTGACTGACCGCCTGAATCATTAACCAGGAAAACATAATTCATCCGTCCAGTAGTTGGAGCATTGGACTCCAATCTGTAAATCCGAGGGGAAGCTAGATAAACACACGTGGGAGAAAGGACTAGATGGTTATTCTGATAAGGTTAGCTGAATTAGGGCAGATGGAGGCTTGTGAGGAGCATAAACACTGGCACTGACCAAATGGGCTGAATGGTCTGTTTCTGCACATTCCTATGAAGCTCCATAGTCTTTCTGCTTTCATATTAGTAATCGAAGATTTGCTGCATGGAGAAGACATGGAAATCTGGAATTGATTCCAATGCTAGGAGATATAACCCAAGGCATCAATTTGAATTGGCCTCAGGTGCCGGGGACCTGAGGTGGATTCCATGCTGAACCTGATGATGAACCCCTAGTGGAAATTTGGGGTTGACTAAGATGCTAAGAAGTCGAAGTAATAGGTAGTAATTTGGATTGATCCCAGTGTGCTGGGAACCTGTGTTGAATATGTTGCCAGCTTTGAAGAATTGATCTGGAGTCTCCAAGTGATGAAGATCAATCTCCAGTACACAGCTCTGTGCAATCGTGGAGAAAAATCATCTGGACATTAAAAAAAATTGACAAATAAAGACATTTCCTTTGAACGTTTCTCTTTACCAGATGTAAAATTATTGAAAGTGGGGAAGAGAGGTTGTTTGGCTGACAGTCAAGCATCATCCAATTGGGTAATGAATCTGTTTGCTTTTGATTTGGTGTAGGAAGGCAGTGTCCCACAGGATGAATAGGTTGGCCAACTGGACCATGGGGTGAGTCATGTGATGAAACCTCCAGGAACGTTTAATCACAGTTGGCAACCCTAGTGGTGAAACATCGTCCCAGATTTGCAGTGTGGGAGCGGGTGGGAAAAGGGACATTTTACCCATCGTCCGCAATGGCGGCTTTTCACTTCCTATTGCCCCATTCCTGCCTTATTGATTATACATTCCCGGGAAACGTGCTGGGTCGCGCAGAGACACACACCTCGATGGGATCTAGATCTACAGCAGGGTCAGTTTTACAACCTGGTGGTCACCGCATCGACACATGTTTGCAGCAGGAGGAGGCAGCATCAGCCGAGCTCCCTGGGGAACCACTGGGGAAGAGGCATCTGTGAGGTCCAAGTCAGCCTCTGGATTTAGCCTTCCAGCTCATCGTGGAGAGTCAGCAGGAGGCAAGGGAACATCATGCAGAGCTGTTGGAAGCCCTCAACAGAGTGGCACACGAGTCAGAGGGCTGCGTCCGCCTGCTGCCTGATGAAGTGGTGCCCACATACGCGCATATGGAGGTTTCCATGGGGAGGATGGCGGATGCCATGGAGACCCTAGACCAGTAGAATGTGAAGGGCTGCGCTCCAGTGCAGCAGCCACGGGTGAGTTCCAGCAGCGGTAACGCGAGAGGGAAACAGGCCACCTCATCGTCCCTCTGGATGCTCCTTCCCCCTCAACGCGACCGGCTGGGGTCCTCGGGCACCCGAAGGGAGAAGGATCGGCAGCAGGGGTCATCTACTCAGAGGCCATCTGCTCCCTCTGAGTCCCCTTTTCCTGTGACCCCCTCAACCTCGTCCTCTGTCACCGCAGAGGGAGCAGCTGGCCCACAGGAGGACAGCCAAAGCAAACCGGGGCCCTCAAGGCCTCAGCTCAGCAGAAGACGGACACCATTGCCCAGGCTGTCTCCACCCCTGCTGCGGATGTCAGGGCAGCACCCAGAAGAAGTGGCAGTCCTGAAAAATTTTGACCACAAGTGGCTGCACAGGTGAACACATTTTGTCACTTTATAACCTGAAAATATATTCACTTTCACTGAGTAATATGTAATATTTTCTTTCAGCTTCACTTCCAGGCTTTGTGAGACCTCCCCCCTGCATTCCCCCCATCCCCCCACCCCCCACCCAACTTGCAGTTCAGCTGCATGCAGCCAGACCATGAATGATTCTGGAGGGAGAGGTGTGTGTTGGCAGGGTCTTTTGGAGACTCGTGCAAACGCTCTCCCAGCCTGCGGGGCCTTCATCCATCACACCCCATCTCACTGCCCTGAGCATTTTCAGTGCTGCCTGCTGGGACTCTCTTTCAGTTCTCCATCTGAGCCGACCTGAATCTCCGCCCACCCACTGACCACACTCCCCCATGCAGCACTTGCGCCCACCCAACACGAGGCTCGATCACTTTCGATTCTCATGGTGGTTGTCAAGTATGTTTTCAGCTGCCCTGTCCCCTCCCCTCCCCCAGTCAGCCATGTCCTTCCCCCCGTCACTGTTGACCCCCTGACATCACCTTTCACCTCCCCACCATCACCCACCAAGCACAGACCTTGTCTTTCCAGGATGCCCAGGTGAACTCCCACATTCCCTATCTTCCCGAGAATCCCACCCCCATCCACACTGACCTACCCCCTTCCCACCCACAGGGTCCGTGTCTGCCTCCGAGCCCCCACCAACTGCCCTTGCCGTCCCTTCTGTTGGTACTGTCGAACCCTCACCCTCCCACCCTACTGGCTCACTCTGCTCTCTCTCATACCCACCATTCCCTCCTACCACACCACACCCACCCTCAGTTCACTCCGCAGGAGGCAGTCATTGACTGCACAGACCCTTTCCTTGCACATTCACCTGGACATCCTCTCCCCCCAACCTTACTCCTCCCTCTATCCTTACTCCTCCCTCTACCCTTACTCCTCCCTCTATCCTTACTCCTCCCTCTATCCTTACTCCTCCCTCTACCCTTACTCCTCCCTCTATCCTTACTCCTCCCTCTACCTTTACTCCTCCCTCTACTTTACTCCTCCCTCTACCCTTACTCCTTCCTCTATCCTTTTTCTTTCCTACACCTTAATCCCCTCCTCTGAACTCCCTCCTCCCCTTGGACCCCTTCACCCCTCCGAACTCCGAAAGGGCGGGGGAGGGGGGGGTGCGGGGGGTGGGTGGTAGGTGGTGGGGGGATATGATTCCGGCGAGCAGGGCTTATAATTATATTCAGACGTATTAAAACGACGTATCCAACATGCAGCAGTGGGAAATGCGGCCTGCCATTGGTGGTTGGTGCAGACGACCACAAACTAGTTTCCTGGCGTTGTGAAACTGATTTCTGGCCTTCTCGCCGCAGTGTTCGCTCACGCCCGGCTCATGACCGCCTGGCACCACTGGGGACGGGATATTCCGCCCATTAGTTTTGACTGACTATTCTTCATAGTCGCAGTTGTGCTTTCAAACCAGTCTTCTAATCAAGAGGCTCATCTCTGAGATACACGGACAGAGTGGAAAATGTGACCAGAAGCACATAACTTTCCCTTCTAACGGTAGAGAGCAGCAACAATGGCTGGATGCCCTTGCAAACTGCCTGGAAGATAATAATACAGTAACAAGATGATAGGAATGTTGGGGGTTGAAGAGGGATAAAGAGTCATAACGGACTCGAAACGTTAACTGTGTTCCTCTCTGCAGATGCTGCCAGACCTGCTGAGTTTTTCCAGGTATTTTTATTTTTGTTTAGGGACAATCTAAATGTTCTCTGCACAAAGGCGTATTAGCATTTTTTAAGCAAAAGGCATTTCAAATAGTCATAAGGATATATCTTTACAAACAATGAGGAGTTAAAATCATTCTAACTCAGCTCATTATAACACGTGTTTATTAATTTCCTGTAAGTATATATGAACCTTCTAATGGTGTAAGCGATCTGTCTTTGTCATGTTTTGTGATGTAAGCTAATGGGAAATAGTATGCTCTACATATGGCGGACTCCTGTAGTGTGGCTAATTTCAATGCCCGTCCCCTTCGATTCTTCCCACAGAATGAATGAACAAACTTCTCCAAGGGCTTCAACATTTATAAAGGATTTGATTTTGTTTCACAGAGTCCCTGCTGTTTCTGAATCGCGAGGCTACCCTGTTCTGACTGTGCAGCACGCTACACATGCAGAACACATCTACCCAGTGACGAACTTCATCGTTCCAGCCAAGAGTTTAACAGAATAAAAATGCCCAGGGCTATGCATGAAGATTCGTCACTGGGGCGAGGTGCTGCAAGGCTGAGTGACAGGCGAGAAATCTGCTGCCAAATTCTTCAACAGAAGAGGAAACTTCATTGGAAGTAACAGTGATGAAGTTTTGCCTGACCATTTTGATTTTGCAATTTTTAAATAATTTTCCTAAGTCTTTTCCACCTCTAGCTGCTGTACTGGTTGATCTCACTGAGTAAGGGAAGGCAGAGTAGGAGTGGGATATGTTTTCCTCTGTCTTGACCCCACTTTAGACGTAGTAGTTGGTAACTCAAGGAGATTCGTCCAAAGCCTGATCTGGGGATCCCTGAAAGGTCACCCATGGGCTTCTGAATTCAAATGCCATTTAAACACAACCTCAGGAGCAGGAATTCAAATCAATACGCTGACCTAATCAAACATCAAGCCACATGTTGAACTAAATCTCGGTGCAGTGTGAGAGAATGGAGCCTTTCTTTCCCAGCCTGCTGCTTCTAGTGGAGGACCATAATGGCCTGACCTTGATCTCCATAAACCATGGCGCAAACTGGTCTAACTATTCAGTCAAATGGGAAGGCACAAACATTGAAGTATCGCAGCAGTGTACTCACCCTGTGCTGTTGAGGTAGCTCTGTCCCATGCTACATTCCTTTGCCATGAAAGACGGATTGTACCAGAAAGCCGGTAAGCACCTTCCATCAGAGTGACGTTCGTATCCATAATCACTGTTCCATTATGTGTGGGAGAGAGAGAGAAAGAGAAAGAGAAGGGGAGAGGGAAAAGAAAACTAAAATTAGAAAGAAGCAAATATATTTTACTGAAACAAAAGCAAAAAATGCTGAAAAAACTCAGCAGGTCTAACAGCATCTGTGGAGAGAGAGAGAGAGAGACAGAGATAACGTTTCGAGTCTGTATGACTCTTCTTCAGTTTGAAGCGTTAATTCTGTCTCTCTCTCTCTCTCCACAGATGCTTTCAGACCTGCTGAGTTTTTCCAGCGTTTTTTGTTCTCGTTCCAGATTTCCAGCATCCGCGGCATTTTGCCTTTATATTTTTCTGAAATCCAGCAACATTATCAAGTGAAACAAAGACAACAAGGCTAACGTCCCTCAAGGGGCCACCCATAAGTTCCATACAACAACTTGCATTTATATAACACCTTTAAGGTGGGCAATGTCCCAAGGCATTTCACAGAATGCTAGCAAAGTTTAACACCAAACCCACTATAATGGGGATATATTAGGGCAGAGAGTCAAAGGGCTAAGTTTTAAGGAACGGCTTAAAAGAGGAGAGAGACGTAAGGATGTGGAGAGGTTTAGAGAAGTAATTCAAGGACTTAGGTGTAGGCAGCTGAAGGCAGAGCCACCAATGACGGAGTGAAGGAAATTGGGGATGAGCCCAAGGTCAGAATTGGAGGGACTTTGGGTTAGGGGGAGGTTACAGATTAAGGGAGGATTGAGGCCAGAAAGGTATTTGAAAACAAGGTTGAGGATTTTAAAATTGTGGCGTGCCCCAAGTACACTGTGGCTACGGAGGGAGCAGAACACCCCAAATTCCGTGGTCCGGGGCATTTGCACAGCTTGCATGCCATCCTGGTACAGCACAGTCTCTGACAGTGTCTGCATTGACATCAGAGTTGTGGAGAGATGGGAGACAAAGATACACAGGGGGAATCACTGCAGCAGGCCATGAACTATGATAGTTTAACATTGGTATTGGGTACAAGTGATAGAAAGGCTTCCATTCAAATCCATCAATGTCCCTCGGCTTTAGCAAGACAAAATGTGATCAAAATTGTTTTTGTAAGTATGCAACTTTAAAAACTGTTAGTGGGTTTTGTGCTGGTTCGCATTTTACTCCCACACACTGATAGTGTCCAGCTGCTTGGACAATGCCAAAACATTCAGGTCAATTCTTCAAAAAAGATTTTAAAAAAAGAATTCTATTCGTAGTGCCAGCTTAAAGAGTCAATTTTGTGGAATTGTGTTGAGGTTACACTGGTTGCTCACATCAGAATTGTGTAACGCCATCTGCTCAATTTTCTCAGAGCAAGGATAACTCCTTACCAGAACATGTTGATTAATCATCGTCACACTAAATGACCAGCCAAGGGCATTGTTTAATGGAGTGAGTAGATATCCTAAAATCACAGAGCTCATTACTATGGAAGATGGCTGGCTTAGATCCTACGGAGTTTTCCATTTGACTAGAAAATGTAAGCGTTCACTCGTGGGAGAGGAGAAACAATTTAAAAAGTATGAGAGATAGAGAACCACAGGAACTTTGAATAATTGCAACGCCTTAGTTACTTGTTGTCTGGCTTTCTTGGCCATTGCTCCCTGTAATGTCTCTAGACATCTAATTGTATAGTCGAACTGGGTTTCAGATGCAGAAACCAAAGCCAGAGATCTCCAAACAGGCCAAGAAACTTCCACTGTGCTCATGGAACATTCTAAAGGAAGGAGGACTCTTGAAAGTGCACAGTATATAAATAAGATCAAATCAGACAATTGAGCAAGGAAGCTAACAATGAATGCTTTCAAACTTACAGGTTGAAAAAGCTAAAAAGTTATGTAAAGAGGGAAGTTTGATTCAACTCCAGAGTTGTAAATACCAAAAACGGCTATTTTATTTAAATGTTAGCTTTGCCACCTAGCTATAGCTTAAGCTTGCTGGCCAAATAATTAAATTCCAGAGTTTCTAAATTAAATTAGGTGATCTCCTGTTAACAACTTTGGAGATTGTGTTCAAGGCCTAGTTGGTAGTGCTGTCTGGAGTCTTACCAGATAATGGCCAGCATCAACAATCCTCTTAAAAGACATTCCAATAAAATTTTACAAAATCCATCTCACCCTGCAAGCATCTGCCTCGTTTTTTGTTCCATCAACTGTTTGGCTCAGGGAACTGCATGGTGTAGTGGCTTAATATTAGTATTCGCTGGTAGGGTTTGAGAGCAAATCAAATCCAGGCTAATGGGCTGAAAATCTTCACTAGCTGTAAGGACCTATTGTGAAGGGAGCTCAGGCAAATTTAGTTCAGATGAAAACAGCACTAAACAAGTACTAATTGATTATGCCACTCAGACAAACACAAGTACAGTTTGTATAGAAAAGAATGACAAGCTGGTGCATAAATGTGCGCTTTCCTACAGTGATTGGGCCTGGACAGAGGTAACTCATTTCTATCTGGCTGTACCATGCCTGATCTGGAAGTGGCTGGTGTTGACAATGGGTGCTCTAAATGGAAGGACGAACATAGCTCACAGTGATGAGTGCGACAGGATTGAAAAACTCTCTCTGGTTGAGTTTAAATTCCATAAGACGGACAAAATTTTTTAGAAGTCCTACAGCTTATGTTGCCAATCAATAGGAGAGGTGGTGGCATAGTGGTATTGTCACTGGGCTAGTATTCCAGGGACCCAGGGTAATGCTCTGGGGCCCTGAGTTCAAATCCCACCTTGGCGGATGGTGAAATTTTAATTCAATAATTGAGGCATTACTAATTGTTGTAAAAACCTATCTGATTCACTAATGCTGTCCTTACCTGATCTAGCATATGTGTGACTCCAGACCCACAGCAATGTGGTTGATTCCTAACTGACCAAGAGCCATTGGGAATGGGCAATAAATGCTGGCCTAGCCAGTGATGCCCACATCCCATGAATGAATAAGGAAAAAAGACAGATTTTTGCAAATTTCCCCTCCATGCCTTCGAAGTTCCATCATTGGATATATTGGTTACTTGCAAATGATTGTCCAAACCCTGTCACTCCAGAAATAATGGCTGGTGTGAAGTAACACAGTCCTTTGGAATTTCCTCAGTCATTATTATCCTTAGCTATGCTGCTTAGAATTTATTCCTTCCTACATTGTGCTTTTAGGTTAAGATATGCTTGGGCATATGCAGTCGAATCCATTCTTTACGATGTTACGCAGCCAAGGTCTGCTTGATAGCTGCAGAGATTGCGGAGAAGATCTGGGTGTAAAACATTGCCGGGGCAAAGTGAAGAGAGGAACAGATGGCACTTTAGTTCACATGCCCCAGAGAATGGGAAGAAGATCAGCAGCAAAGATTGGACAAATGAGGTTGTTTTCTTTGGGAGAGAGGAAGCTGAGGGGAGACCTGACTGAAGTGCATAAAATGGTGAGGGGTCTAGAAAGAGTGGAAAGGGAGGCCCTATTCCCCTTGGTTAAAGGGTCCATAACCAGGGAGCGTAGATTTAGGGTAAGAGTTAGGAACATTTGAAGAGTTGCTTGGATATACACTTGAAATGCTGTAACCTACATGGCTACGGAGCAAGAGATGGGAAGTCGGATTAGGTTGGATGCCTCTTCGTTGGCCAGTGTGGACATAATGGGCTGAATGGTTCCCTTCCATGCTAGAAATTTCTCTGATTTCTCTGAGATAACGGACGGAATCGTCTCAGGTTTGCAGTAAGTGTGGTAGCAGGCGGGTGAAACGATGTTTTATCCATCAGCTACAATGGCAGCTTTTCACATGTATTGTCCCAACCCAGCGCATTAATTATGCATTCCCTGGAAACACGCCGTTTCCATGGTGAGCAGGCACTCATTCACCTGCTACGCCAACACCTCATCGCTCCAGCATGCCTGGTGCCATATTTAAAATCCAGCCATGTGCTTCCATCCCATGATGGCTGCAAAGAAGACATGGTCCTGAAAGGCAAAAAGATTGCAGCCCCCCAGGTTCAACGATGCCTCCCTCGAGTGCCTTTTGGATGCCATGGAGGCTCGCTGAGAGGTCCTCCACCCCCGCTCTGGCTGCAGGATGGGCAGGAATCTCACTAATCCAGCTTGGGAGGCGGTGGCAGTGGTGGTCAGTGCCAATGCCCTGCAAAACAGGACAGACGCCCAGTGCCGCAAGAAGGTGAATGATCTCCTCCATTTTGCTAGGGTAAGTTACTCTTCTCATCACTCTCAACTCACACACACAAACCTATCACACATCCACAGAGCTCCCACTCACTGCTGGTTCAAGGGTCATCACCATTCACTCTCTCACAAACACTGTCATTGTCCTCATCCCGTCCATGGGACCACTCTCCACCCACACAGGCCAGGCATACTTATCATCTGGCCTGGCAGGCATCCTGCTTACACTCTCTCCATCTCTATTCATGCAGGACAAGCTGGTACACGACAAGAGGGAGAGTTTGCAGAACAGCAGAGGAATGCCTGAAATTAAGGATCTGGACCATTCCTGTGCTGACGGTGAGGTCAGCGCTGCTCTACCAAGTGAGGATCCAACAGTGCAACATCCATCAGGCAACCATGCTGAGGGTGATGTGTCCTGTTTCACAGGCCACTGCCAGGCACTAATTATCTCCCCTTGCTTCCGCAGGCACATCTGGGAAACAGCCAACAGAGTCCATGATCCAGGGCCTCCAATCAAGACCTGAAGAAACCTCTGAAGTGGAATCTGGGGACACCCTCCGTGAAGTCCCATCACAGCGTCAGCCACACCCTCCACCAGCACAGAGACACACACCTCGGTGGGGCCTGGCTTTGGAGTTGCCTCGGGATCACAATCTGGTGAACACATTGCACTGTCTGATCCACAGCAGGCAGCGGTACGGACTTCCCAGGTGTCCGGCACTCGGGGGATTGCTGGAGGCCAGAAATTTGCTGAGTCTGAGTCAGGTGAGGAGCCTCTGGTCTTTGTCATGTCTCAGTTGCTGGAGCTGCAAAAGCAAGCTCGGGAACATCAGGAAGATGTCCGCTGCATCCCTCAGATTGCAAGGCACATTGGAGGAGTCTGTTCGCCTTCAGGCTGAGGTGATAACGCTGGCATGCCAATGCACTGAGGTCAACACTGGTAGGATGCCAGCTGCCATTGACACCATGGTCCAGGACATTGGTCCTGCACTGCTGTGCAGGCTCAACTCCATCACTGACGCCACAGTTGGCCTCCAACAGTGTGTACGCGAGAGGGATGCTGGGCAGCTCAATCTCACTCCAGCCTCCCCTTCTCGTCAAGGGGTCAGCCAGGGGCCCTTGGACATTGATGGGGGAGGAGGATCAGGTGTACCACCCCTCCACCCCTCCACCACGCCTGGCCCATCTGAAACCCCTCTTCCTGTGAGCTCAACAGTTCCAGCTCTACAGGCCGAGGAGGGGGTAACTGCCACACAGCAGGACCCCGAAAGCAGACTGGGGCCCTCCAGCTCTTGGCCCCCATCTCTTCAGCATCTGTGACCACTGATGCTGTGCTCCTGAAGGGCTCAAGGTGCTCAAAGCAGACTAAGGATCTGATGCTTTTAAAGTTTCATGGCTGCATCTCTATGATATGACCCTGGTCACAGAGCACAAGCAAGCTGCCCTTGGCCAGACAGGAGTCAGACATTCTCAGAGGCTATGTGAAGACCTATGGAGTGTCCTCACTGCATGTCATCATCATCCTCCACAAATATAGCAGCCAAGGGGGCCTCCTGGGTGCGCCTGCCTCATTTGGCCAGTGTGAGGGCCTCATTGCCGTCATCATCGTCTTCAAGGGCCTCCTCACCCTCATCCCCATTGGCATCCTCCTCTTCGGAGGAGACATGCAGTACCTTCATCTCCTCCTCAGCCAGCTCCTCACCCCGTTGCAGTGCCAGGTTGTAAAGGGTACAGCAGATGATGATGGTGCAAGACACCCTCTGTGGGCTACATTACAGATCCCCACTGGCCCAGGCATCAGAACTTCATTTTCAGCATCCTGATCCATGGTTTACTTCACTAAGTTGCGGGTTGGGGCATGAACCTCGTTAAACCTTCGCTCTGCTGCTGTGTGAGGGTGCTGCAAGAGCGTCACCAACCATGTCTTCTGTGGGTGGCCCTTGTCCCTGAGGAGCCAACCCTGCAGCTTCTGTGGACCCTGGAAGACGTCAGAGACCTCAGTGACCAACTGAGAAGGTAGGAGTCATGGACACTCCCTGGAAACCGTGGGCAGGCCTGCAGGATGTGTTCGTGGTGGTCACACACCAGCTGCATATTCAGCGAATGGAATCTCTTGTGGTTGACATTGTTGACTGTTTGTTGTGACGGAGACCTGAGCGCCACATGAGTTCAGTCGATGGCACCCTGCATTGTGGGAAACCCAAGATCTGGACAAATCCATTTGCTCTTGCTTCCTGGTTGTCCTGGTCCCTGGCGAATTTCACAAAGATGTACCCTCTGGAAGATGGCATCCGTGACCTCATGGATGTATTTGTGGGTGGAGGCTTGTGAAATCCCACAGAGGTCACCTGCGGAGCCCTGAAAGGTGCCACTGGCATCGAAATTGAGCACCACGATCACTCTCATGGCCATTGGCACTGGATGCCTTCCATGTCCCCATGGTGCCAAATACTGCAGTAGCTGGCAGATGTGACCGATCAGTTCCCTAGACATGCGCTGTCTTTAGTGAAACTGATTCTCGGTCATCTGCAGGAATGAAAGGCGGTGTCTATAAACCCTTGAAGTCCCCTCTCCACCAATGCACCTCAACTGCAGGGCAGCTCTTGACCCCCAACCTTGAAGTCCAACAGGCGACCCGGGCGAGTGCCGCACAACGTCACTGCGCACTCACCTCTGAGTTGCCCTCAGAGTGCAACCCGCCAAGAGCACGCCTATTATATGCTGATGTGAAACATGGCGGCGTGATTCCGGTGGGCTGGTCTTACAACGATATGCAGTTGTATTATAATGAGGTTCCCAATGTCCGATGGCTGGAAACGCAACCCTCCATAGGTGGGCAGAACGGACAATCACAAACTGGTCTCGTGACATCGTGAAGCCAATGTTTGGCCTTCTTGTTATATTATCTGCTCATGCCACTGCACATGCCTGACGTTAGCGGGCATGGACGATTCCGCCCAATGGGACGAGCATGACATCCTTCACTCCTCTTTTTATTTCTGCTCTGTTGCTCTGGAGATGCTTAATGGAAGCTCCCGAAGATTAATATTCACCCCAATCTTTTATTCAAAAAGAACTTGTGGTCTATTTGGATGCTGCCCCATCTTTTAATAATATGAAGTTGATATCATTGGCAAAATGAGAAGACGGATGCTTTAATTTATTGGATCTGGTAGAGATTGCATGCCACTGGAACCTCATAGAGTACCTGACAACTGCTGCTGGAGCTCGTCAGTGGAGTTTTTAAACTCTCCGACTGCATAGTATTTACTAGTTTGGTAAAAAAATATTTATTTTTTTAAATATTAGAGAAACATTAGTGCTTTTTTTTTAAAAAGCAGGGCTAATATTTCATGGAACATAAGAAATAGAAGCAGGTATATGCTGTACGACTGTTCAAGATGGTTCCACTATTTAACAAAATCATGGCTAACTTCCGTTTCCCACTCTGTCCCTATATCCCTTTGTTCCCTTAGTGTCCAGATAAACAAGTATGGAAGCACGCTTGCTGTGGAAACTGAAAGACGTGGAGAATTTGTACTGGATGCTAATGAGGAAGTTAGTGCTCCAATTAGGCCGAACGCGATTCCTGGCTCAAGACACTGAAGCAACAGGAGAGACTGGCCTTTAGGTATGAGACAGGAGGATTTGTTTTGGTTTGCAAACAAGATGGGCTGAATGGCCTTCTTCTGCACTGGAAACTTAGGTGGTCCCAGGTGGTGGTGAAGTCCACAGTTGAACTCAATTGTGCAGAAGGGTTTAGGGTCCATGGCAGTAACATAGCAGGGAAGGGAGTTTGGACCAATAGAAGTGTCATTTCTGAAGCTGCCAGTAAGACATACAGGAGGAAGCTATTCGATGTGTGTTATTTAACATTGAGGACAAGTTTAGTAAGTTGCTTTAATGGAAATCCTAACCCTTGAACTTTTCATATTGATACAGAAGATCAAACCATATTTTCTCTGCAAAATAAGAACTGTTGATAAACTGGCTGTAATGTTTGTAGACAGGCTAATCTTTATCACAGCTTTGGGGTGAGTATTGTCATTTATTTTTACATAGAATATACTGCACAGAAACTAACAAGCCATTAGGCCAAACTAGTTCATAACAATATTTATACCCCACTCAATCTTTGACACACTCTACTTCACCCCATCCTATCAGCATTTCCTGCTATTCCTTTTTCTCTTGTGTCTTAATCTAGCTGGTCTGTAAATATATTTGCCTGATTCATCTCAACTACTGCATGTGGTTCCACATCCCAAACACTCTCTGGGTAAAGTAGTCTCTCTTAAATTCCCTATTGGATTCATCTATCCACACAATAAATGGTAAGATACTGCAAAGTGTACAGGAACAGAGGGAAGGGTCATGAGGACTCGAAATGTCAACTCTTTTCTTCTCCGCCGATGCTGCCAGACCTGCTGAGTTTTTCCAGGTAATTCTGTTTTTGTTGAGGAACAGAGGGACCTTGGTGCAGGACAGGTAGATAAGTTGGTTAAGAAGTCATATGGGGTACTTACCTTTATTAGCTGAGGCACAGAATATAAGAATAAGGAGGTTATGCTAAAACTGTATAAAACACAAGTAAGGCACCAGCTAGAGTACAATGTACAGTTCTGGTCATAATGTTGGAGGACCTACTCGAGAGGGTACAGAGGATGTTGCCAGGACTGGAGATTTTTAGCTATGAAGGGAGGTTGGATAAGCTGGGGTTTTCTTTGGAACAGAGGAGGCTGAGGGCAGATTTAATTGAGTTGCATAAAATTATGAGAGGCCTAGATAGAATGAATAGGAAGGACCTATTTCCCTTAGCAGAGAGGTCAATAACCAAACGGCATAGATGTAAAGTGATTAGTGGAGGGATTAGGAGAGAGTTGAAGGGGCATTTTTTCATCCAGAGTGGGGGTCTAGACCTCACTGCCTAGAAAGGTGGTAGAGGCAGATACCCTCACCGCATTTAAATAATACTTGGAAATGCACTTGAAATGCCGCAACACACAGAGCTACAGACCAAGAGCTGGGAAACGGTACAAGTGGGATTAGCTGGACAGCTGTTTTTGAGCCGAGATTTTCAATGCCCGCCGGTGTCGGGCATCTTCGTTGAACGGTGAGCGGACAATATGGCGTTAAAAACAAAAAAACAAAAAAACTGCGGATGCTGGAAATCCAAAACAAAAACAGAATTACCTGGAAAAACTCAGCAGGTCTAGCAGCATCGGCGGAGAAGAAAAGAGTTGACGTTTCGAGTCCTCATGACCCTTCGACAGAACTAGTTCTGTCGAAGGGTCATGAGGACTCGAAACGTCAACTCTTTTCTTCTCCGCCGATGCTGCTAGACCTGCTGAGTTTTTCCGGACAATATGGCGTGATTGGTTTCATGACGGCATGAAACCAGTTCGCCATTGTCCGCTCAGCCCGCCACTGGTGGGCTGCGTTCTCTGCCATCGGACATTGGGAATCTCAACGTAAAACATCAGGATATCATTATTAGGCCTGCCCAGCAGAATTGTCCCCTGCCTGTTGGATCTTCTGCCCATGTCGGCGACGTGCACCTGGCGAGCTGCAATTTGCTCAGGACTTCCAGGTTTGTCTGCCTACCTTGCTTCGGGCAGCACTCGCAGTCTCAGCGCCAACTTCACAGGCTCACGGGCAGGTCTCTACCTACCAGATCAGTCATATGTGGATGGCCTTTCAATGGCTGCAGGACTAGGGCTTGCTTGGCAAAGGGGGCCTCAGGCAAGGGAGAGGCTGTAGGGCAAGGGCTGCACTGGGGAAGGAGGGTATCCCAGGGTGTGTGTGGGGTGCACATGTTGATGTGTACAAGTGGCCTCAAAATGGGGAGGGTTGAGGAGGCAGTCTCCAGAGGAGATGAGGCCAGATGGACATGAGAGGGTATGAGTGTGAGAATGGGTGGTGATGTCCCTTGAGCTGGCAATGAGTGTGTGACGGGCTTGAGTGTGTGAGTTTAGAGTGATGAGATGGTTGCCTCACTCTGGCTGCATGGATGAGATCGTTCATCCTCTATCTGTATTGGAAGGCCAACCTCTTATGCGCAGCATTGGCACTGACCACCACTGCCATCGCCTCCCAAGCCTGGTTGATTAAGCTGCTGCCCATCCTGTGGTCAGAGCCGGGGTACTGGACATCGTGGTGGGTCTCCATGGTCTCCAAAAGGCATTCCAATGATGTGTCACTAAACATTGGGGCTGCAGTCTTTTTGCCTTTCGTGGACATCTCCCCTGCAGTTACTCGTGGTCTGGAAGCGCAGCTGTACTTTAAATGTGGTGCCTGGCGTGATGAAGCGGTGAGGTGATAGCAGGCGGGCGAATGAGAGCTCACACGCCATCAAAATGGCATGTTTCCCAGGAATGCATAAATAACGTGTCGGGATTGGGGCTATACGTCAAACCCGCCAAGGCAGCCGGTGGGTAAAACGTCATTTTACTCACCCACTACCGCACTGAGCGTGATCCTGCCTGACGGATTGAATGGCCTACTTCTGCGCTGTAAAGCTTTATGATTCTTTGATTTATGGTCTCGATTTCTGGACTCCCCAGAAGCTGAAACATTTCCTCCATGTCTGAATTTTATGTGTAGAAGAGTTTACAGCATTTAGTAATCTACACAACTTTCTGGTGGGGTAAATCTATCTAAAGACCACATTACAATTGATTTTATCAACAGTTATGATTTGTTGCTCTAGGTTGCAGGTTAACTTGGTGATTTATTGCAGATTTCTTTACTGACACGTAGCTTCACTGTAAAACAAATTGAACTTCAGGTAGTGAGTTGGTTTTTGACGTGAATGAGGAGTTTGTGAGCTTTTTCTCATGAGTCTGACATTAACTTCGTTGACAGATGTTAAGAGCCGTATGTGAAATATGTTCGGGCTGGCTCAACACAATTCCCGGTATAGGGAAAACTGATTGAATGCTGTGCAAAACAAGGCTGTTTTTTTAAACTGCTGGGACCATGAAAGTGCCCCGGCAAGGCAAGACATAACTGGTCAAGGATACATACACTGCAGGACAGTAAGGCAGGACAGGCATTCTGAAGTTTTCCTGAGCTGTTTTTAGGGAGCACCTGGCGATTCACTGCTCCAGAGTTTAGTTACATACAGTCATGTGTACGAGAAATGAGGAGTGTGCATGGTCAGTGAAGGGAGGAGGGCTTGATAGGCCAAATGGACCCCTTTTGTTTCGTCTGGATTGGAATTTAATGCTAAAAATCTGAATCTGGAATTCCCTCCCTAAACCTCCCCATATGTCTACCTTTCTCACCTTCGTTAAGACACTCTTTAAAGTACATACATAAAACCATTCGAAATGGGAGCAGGAGTAGGCCATTCAGCCCCTCGAGCCTGCTCCGCCATTCAATAAGATCATGGCTGATCTGTTTGTGTTTCGAATTCCACATTTCCATTTACCTCTGATAACCTTTGATTGCCTTGCCTTAAACATATTCAGTGACCCCACCCCCACCACTTTCTGAGGCACACGACCCTCTGTGAGAAAAAAATTATCCTCATCTTTGTCCTAAAAGGGAAACCCCTAATTTTAAACCAGTGCCCCCTAGTTCAGAACTCACCAACAAGAAGAAACATCCTTCCCACATCCACCTTGTCAATACTGTTCAGCATCTTACATACTTCAATCAAGTCACCCCTCAATCTTCTAAACTCCAGTGGAAACAAGCCCAGCCTGTCTAACCATTCCTCATAAGACAACCCACTCATTCCAGGTATCTAGTAAACCTCCTCTGAACTGCCTCCAATCAATTCACATCCTTCCTTAAATAAGGAGACTGAAACTGCACACAGTATTCGAGCTGTGTCCTGTATAACTGAAGCATAACATCCTTACTTTTATGTTCAGTTCCTCTTGTAATAAAGGAGAGCATTCTATTACCATTCTCGCTTGTTTGCCATACCTGCATGTTAAATTTTTGTGACTCATGCACTAGAGCACCTGGATCCCTCTGTACCTCAGAATTCTGCAGCCGTTCTATATTTAAGTAATACTCTGCTTTTTTATTCTTCCTGCCAAAGTGAACAGCTTCACATCTTCCCACATTACAATCCATCTGCCAGGTTTTTTCCCACTCACTCAACCTATCTATATCTGTCTGCAACCTCCTCATGTCCTCTGCACAACATACTTTCCTACCGATCTTTGTGTCACTTGCAAATTTAGCTACCATGCCTTCACTCCCCTCATCTAAGTCACTGATATAAATCATAAAAAGTTGAGGCCCCAGCACAGACCCCTGTGGGATTCTACTTGTCACATCCTGCCAATCAGAAAAAGACCCATTTATTCATACTCTCAGTTTTCTGCCAGCCAGCCAATCTTCTATCCAGGCTAATATGTTATCCATACACCATAAGCTTTTATTTTCCACAATAACCTTTGATGCCTTCTGGAAATCCAAGTGCAGCACGTCTGCAGGCTCCCCTTTATCCACTGTGCATGTTACTCCTTCAAGGAACTCCAATAAATTGGTTAAACATGATTTCCCTTTCACAAAACCATGATGACTCTTCCCGAATACCTTGAGTTTCTCTAAGTGCCCAGCTATAACCTCCTTAATGATCGACTCTAACACTCTCTCCACGACAGATGTTAAGCTAACTGGCCTATAGTTTCCTGTTTTCTGCCTCCCTTCTTGAATAGAGGGGTTATATTTGCTACTTTCCAGTGTGATGGAACCTTTCCAGAATCTAGTGAATTTTTGGAAAATTAACACCGATGGATCTACTACCTCATTAGCCACCTATTGTAAGACTCTCGGATGAAGTCCATCAGAACCCAGAGACTTGTCAGCCAGCAGCTCCATCAGTTTGCTCTGTACCGCTTCCCTAATGATTGTAATTTCACCAAGTTCCCTTCTCCCTTCCACCTCCTGATTTACAGCTATTACTGGAATGTTTTTTGTATCCGCTTATTGAAGACAAGCAAAATTTTGTTCATTTCATCCATTATTCCCTTACTATCTACTATTAACTCCCCATTGTCACTCTCTAGAGGACCAACACTCACTTTACTTACTCTTTTCCTTTTTAAATACCTGTAGAAACTCTTTTTTACATTTTTACATTTCTAGCTAGTTTCCTCTCATACTCTCTTACTCCTGATTAACGTTTTAGTCATTCTTTGAATTTCTTTACATTCTGACCAATCATCTGACCTGCCAATCATCTTTGCGCAGTTATATGCTTTTTCCTTAAGTTTGATGCCTTCCTTAACACCTTTAGTTAACCATGGATGGTGAGTCCTTCCTTTAGAAATTTTCTTTATAGTTGGAACATACTTATTCTGAGCATTCTGAAATATTCCCTTAAATGTCTGCCACTGCCTCTCTATTGATTACCCCATATCCCAGTTCAA